>NC_060140.1:796084272-796387302 GCF_021461385.2 Schistocerca piceifrons
TCTTCGGAGTGAAGACCACAACAGATGCAGGATCCTTCGTCACATGTAGAAACTATGTGTTGGGCCTGTATTCCAAGTCAGACATCTGCCCTTCCTGTCCTAACGTTTCCTATCTTATTCTTGTGACCCCTGCGAGAGGTATATCATAGTCGCATCATAATGGTCGCGGTACTCCCCCATCAAATGTTATTTAAATTTACGCAAGAGAATTTCGAAAGAACGACGTCATCTTTCTTCCAGTGCTCCCCATTTAAGTTCCTCAAGCATTTCTGTTACAGTTTCGTATGGGATGTGCCGAAGTGCTATGATCTTAGTCTCACTAGCATCTTGTGTGGGATTTCCTTTGCAGATGGACTGCATTTTCCCAGAACCCTTCCAATTAACCTATTTCTTTCATTCTCCTCCAATAATATGCATTTTACGTGATCGTCCGATTTCATACCGTTAGTATTACTTCTAAATACAGGGTTATTTAAAATGATCTAGACACTTTCAAATGATTGTCAAAAATGTTTGTACTGAGGTGAGGAATTATATGATTATATGTGCCGAAACTGCAAATAACGAAGGAATATCCAGCAAAATGGCTGCCAGACTAATTAAGAAGGAATTCTGCTTAGTTCATGCCGCAATTGCAAGAGGACGGCAATAATTTCGGTTCCAGCGTTGTAGTGCTTCACTGCTTCCATAACGAAGTTCGTGAGTTCTTTGATTCTGAGCTGGTGCGAAGACGGATCGGTCGTGCATCAGCTATCAATCCGCAGTTGCTGTCATGGCCCCCACACTCTGCGCATCTGATACTGTGTGACTCTCAACTGTGGTGTTAGAACAGAGACTCTGCTTCCACACCTACATTCCCAAGGGCATCACTGAATTACCAGAATGCAACAGAGTGGCTGTGAATGGGATCGACGTAAACGCTTTGAAGCGATTGTGGGCTGTACTGGACAATAGGCTGGAGGTGTGTCTTTTGATTTCACACACTGAATATTTGTAAACATGACACAACAAATTACTTGAGTTTCTGTTCCCATGAGTATAATCATATACTACCAATCCTCATACAATATGTTCTTCCGATCATTTGAGAGTGTCTGAATTATTTTGAATAAGTCAATACTTACACGATATGCTCAAGATATTCACCATTAATCTTGCAATCAGATATTATCGGATTGTTTCTCTTCGTTGTGGAAGTGATCTTAGATTTACTTACATTCAAAGAGAGCTTCCAATGTTTCAGACCAAGAAGGATGATAGCTTTTGTTGACATATGAATATCGCTCATTGCCGAATATCTGTGCACACGTACTCTCGTGGCAGAAAGCTCTGGATCTGTGGGTGACAACGCTGCAGCGTTTATTAGAGAAACATATGAGCTCTGCAGAAGCGTGTCTTGTGCGATAGTAATGAAATTCCAGACAGGCCAATAAGCTGGCGGTGGTTTTCATTCAGTGCGCTGGCCTTAAGACTCAAGAGACGTGAGCCAGTACTCGCTAGAACGAACGCGCTGATTAAGATCTTCGGTGTGTGCAGTGCCAAGCTTAAGAGTGGCGTTTGAGAACTTTATCACATTTGTTTAGGTGAATTCAGGGCCACTACCTCATGAAAGGCTTGGGAACATGATAGAATTTATAAATACCAATACATTACAAATAAAGTTTACTTGACTCACTTTTTTTCCTCGATTACTGCTGTTCTTGGCACTGGTCGGCCATTCCACAGCAAAATTCGAAATATAAACAGTTGCCAAATCGTCGACGAGTGACTCACGATCGTTAGTGGACTCTTTACAGATGTTAAACGAACACCGACAGAAAAGAATCAATAACGGAAGTACGGTGGGAAACATTCCACTTTCCGCTCCCAGAATAGTTTCCAGAAACAATGCCCGAAATTTCTTGGTAGGTCGGAATGAGACTTTGTCGTGGCATCCCCTGAGCTGCGCCACCCGGGCGAGACCACAAAAAAACCGATGTCCAGTGTCGAGCTGCTGACGTCACTCCCCGGCGCTGCGATTGTCTTTCCTCTGAACAGCAAGAGGCTGCGGCATTCCGTGTCTTTCTCAGACACAGAAGTAGAAAAGACCGGCGAGGGAAACCCAAGCTGCTTTCTCATCTCTGTCAGTCCGAAAAGTCATATATATATATATATATATATATATATATATATATATATATATACTCCTGGAAATGGAAAAAAGAACACATTGACACCGGTGTGTCCGACCCACCATACTTGCTCCGGACACTGCGAGAGGGCTGTACAAGCAATGATCACACGCACGGCACAGCGGACACACCAGGAACCGCGGTGTTGGCCGTCGAATGGCGCTAGCTGCGCAGCATTTGTGCACCGCCGCCGTCAGTGTCAGCCAGTTTGCCGTGGCATACGGAGCTCCATCGCAGTCTTTAACACTGGTAGCATGCCGCGACAGCGTGGACGTGAACCGTATGTGCAGTTGACGGACTTTGAGTGAGGGCGTATAGTGGGCATGCGGGAGGCCGGGTGGACGTACCGCCGAATTGCTCAACACGTGGGGCGTGAGGTCTCCACAGTACATCGATGTTGTCGCCAGTGGTCGGCGGAAGGTGCACGTGCCCGTCGACCTGGGACCGGACCGCAGCGACGCACGGATGCACGCCAAGACCATAGGATCCTACGCAGTGGCGTAGGGGACCGCACCGCCACTTCCCAGCAAATTAGGGACACTGTTGCTCCTGGGGTATCGGCGAGGACCATTCGCAACCGTCTCCATGAAGCTGGGCTACGGTCCCGCACACCGTTAGGCCATCTTCCGCTCACGCCCCAACATCGTGCAGCCCGCCTCCAGTGGTGTCGCGACAGGCGTGAATGGAGGGACGAATGGAGACGTGTCGTCTTCAGCGATGAGAGTCGCTTCTGCCTTGGTGCCAATGATGGTCGATTGCGTGTTTGGCGCCGTGCAGGTGAGCGCCACAATCAGGACTGCATACGACCGAGGCACACAGGGCCAACACCCGGCATCATGGTGTGGGGAGCGATCTCCTACACTGGCCGTACACCACTGGTGTTCGTCGAGGGGACACTGAATAGTGCACGGTACATCCAAACCGTCATCGAACCCATCGTTCTACCATTCCTAGACCGGCAAGGGAACTTGCTGTTCCAACAGGACAATGCACGTCCGCATGTATCCCGTGCCACCCAACGTGCTCTAGAAGGTGTAAGTCAACTACCCTGGCCAGCAAGATCTCCGGATCTGTCCCCCATTGAGCATGTTTGGGACTGGATGAAGCGTCGTCTCACGCGGTCTGCACGTCCAGCACGAACGCTGGTCCAACTGAGGCGCCAGGTGGAAATGGCATGGCAAGCCGTTCCACAGGACTACATCCAGCATCTCTACGATCGTCTCCATGGGAGAATAGCAGCCTGCATTGCTGCGAAAGGTGGATATACACTGTACTAGTGCCGACATTGTGCATGCTCTGTTGCCTGTGTCTATGTGCTTGTGGTTCTGTCAGTGTGATCATGTGATGTATCTGACCCCAGGAATGTGTCAATAAAGTTTCCCCTTCCTGGGACAATGAATTCACGGTGTTCTTATTTCAATTTACAGGAGTGTATATGTATTTGTCGGCGTTTCCTCTCAAATATATTCTTGACATGGAAGCGCCACGAACTAGTGAAAGAGAGCAGAGAGCATGACGATCGTATATATATACGATTATCATACATAAAAATAAAGTATGATGATCGTGTATATAGACGATCTTCATGCTCTATTTCACTGGTTCGTCGCGCTTCCATGTCAAGAATATCGCTGACAGGAAACCTCGACAAAAAAATAGGACTGTTCGGACTGAAGGAGATGAGAGAGCAGCTTGGGTGTATATCCCTTTAAACGATTTACACATTTCATTTTCTAAACTCGTTTCTTTCTTTGTATTCAGGGACTTGACTATTTTATAAAAAGTTTAAAAGTGGAGACGCTATAATGTCCATGCCTCTATGCTAGCATTTCTGCTTGGCCGTTTCCCAGATAATATACACCTCATAAACGATGGAAGATTACTGTTTCAGCCAGCATATCACGATTTAAGAAAAGTTACATTACATATGTTAGTGTTGTGCGATACCCTTGCAGTCAGTGCAGTGAATATTACAAATTAGGGATTTTATGTTTTTGGAGCATAATGGAGAACAATTTGTCATATGGTTTTGTTTCGTACGGGGAGCAGCAGATTTAATTTTCGGGTAACATAAGTACAAATTAATAAAAATATTTCCCCGTGCCTCTTACAAAAAAATTAACGAAAAATTACATTTGTAAATAAATGAACGATAAAACTGCATTTCAGAGTAAAACAGCAAGCACAATTTCCCTGAAAGTAGCGTAGCTTGAACGTGGATTCGGTGTCGCCGAATGAGAAAGGACGGTATGACATTCTGTTTGCTCGTCAGCTCACGATTAAATTTAGGCATACACAGAAACCTCCCAAAATTAATACCAAGATTCTCACAACGTAATTAATTTGTATCACTGACCACTGATGACTCGAGTGTACTCGGCATGTCAGAATGTCTTCACTTGCGTTCAACCTATATCAGCTCCATCCCAAAATTAATACCATGATTCTCACAACGTAATTAATTTGTATCATTGACCACTGAAACTCGAGTGTACTCGGCATGTCAGAATGTCTTCACTTGCGTTCAACCTATATCAGCTCCTTTTGCAAAAACAAAACAATAGGTAAATCGAACATTAGAGCCAGTTAAGAGAGCTTTAAATAAATTTCTAAAGTATTAAGATGCACATTGAAGATTTAAAGTTGACCACATTGCTCAATCGGAATATGTTGAATATGTTGAAAAATATTAATATTTCCAAACATTTGGAAACTTAACTGGGTACTGGTGGTTCTCATCTCTTAGATCTTCCTCTCTTAGCTTTCACTATCTGTGGTAGCCATTTAGACAAGAAATACGGTTCATAATCGGTCCTTCACTCGCAGTGGATAGGGGATGGTTATGACTCTTCCTGACAGATAAAATCTGTGTGGTGTACGTAGCGATACAGGTATCATTATAGCACTAAACAATATTTTCTTTAACAGAAATACTAACTTTCAATCGGGTAAATTGTTCGTCTTTACACATCACAACTTTGAAAATTAACAGCTGACACCTCTGCAGCTGTTGTCTGCTGGTACTGAAAGAGGCGCTGTATGGGACATGCCTAATGTAGACGCTCATGCCGTCTAGCTGGTTCAGTGACGCAATATGGTTGTAAAAACGGGTGGGTTACGAATCACCATAATGTTGGGCCACCTCGTGTCGGAAATGACAAACAACCTAAGTTACACATTTACTGAACTATATTAAGAAATAATAAAATATATCATTTTGTTTATTTTATTAAAAAGCTTAGAGCGTTAAAACGACTGTAAAATGATGTATTGTGTGTTATAAACAGTCATGGCTTTAAAATAAGAACCGTATTTTACAGACTATAAGACGCAGTTTTTTCTTCGAAAAATTGGCTTAAAAATTCAGAAGCGTCTTATACTCGAAATTAATTTAAAGATGTGCAGTGTTTGATTTAAAATTCCCGCCTGCTTGGAAAATGGCCATGAATTCGATGCAGCGGGGAACCTATGACTAACTGGCAACAATGGATTCAACTGGTAGTAGCAGGCATCGATGCGACGAACATGATTTGCGAGGATGCACAAGCTTGCTAACATTGTCTCCCTCACACCCAGCCATCACAGATCCAGAACACTGTCCAGCCTATGATGCGTCATCTTCGTCTACGGTGCCAGTGAATTTGAACTGAAAGTGATTTATGTTATCGGTAAAAGAACAATATTTTTGCTAGTGGCTAGTTTCGTAATGGAAAAAATAAAAAGGTATTCTTATGATGCGGGTAATAAATGGAAAGTAGTAGCATATGCAGAAGAACTTGGAAACAAAGCAGCTGAGCGGCATTTCGCCCCTCCACCAACAGAAAAAGCCATTCGCTACTGGCAGGGTAGTGTAGAATAAGGGTGAAAAATTAGGAAGACTGAATGTGCAGATAGAAGACTGAATTCAAACTGGCCAAAATTAGTAGATGATGTACTGAAATGGATTCAAGGACACCGTCAAAATGGCATTGGAACTAGCGCTACGAACTTAACAAACTTCAAGTGTGAAGTTGGCTGGTGCTACAGGTTTACGAAGCGTCATGGACTTAGCATGCGGACCAAAACCAAAGTATCTCAGAAAATGCTACAAGGGTATGAAGAAAAAATATTATCTTTCCATCGCTTTATCATTCAACATCGAAAAAAAACCACTGTGGAACGAAACCAGATAGCGCATATGGACGAAACTTCTTTGATATTTGATGTGCTCAGTAACAGAACTTGCCATGAAAGATCCTAAAACTGCGACAATAAAAACTAGCGGGGACGAAAAAATGCGCTACACTGTTCTCCTTTCATGTTGTGCTGCCGTTACTTAACTTAATCCAATGATCATTTTCAGGCGCAAAACAATGCCAAAACCTTCTGAAATACCGCTAGGTGTTGTTCACGTACATACAAGGGTTGGATGGACGAGGCCGGTATGAATTTATGGATTAACAGAGTGTGGTACAGAAGGAAAGGTGTTTTATTGAAGAAGAGTTTTCTTCCTGTGCTAGATCAGTTTAGAAATCGTTTGAAAAATTCTGCTGTTGTTGTTGTGGTCTTCAGTCCTGAGACTGGTTTGATGCAGCTCTCCATGCTACTCTATCCTGTGCAAGCTTTTTCATCTCCCAGTACCTACTGCAACCTACATCCTTCTGAATCTGCTTAGTGTATTCATCTCTTGGTCTCCCTCTACGATTTTTACCCACCACGCTGCCCTCCAATACTAAATTGGTGATCCCTTGATGCCTCAGAACATGTCCTACCAACCGATCCCTTCTTCTGGTCAAGTTGTGCCACAAACTTCTCTTCTCCCCAATCCTATTCAATACTTCCTCATTAGTTATGTGATCTACCCATCTAATCTTCAGCATTCTTCTGTAGCACCACATTTCGAAAGCTTCTATTCTCTTCTTGTCCAAACTATTTGTCGTCCATGTTTCACTTCCATACATGGCTACACTCCATACGAATACTTTCAGAAATGACTTCCTGACACTTAAATCAATACTGGATGTTAACAAATTTCTCTTCTTCAGAAACGCTTTCCTTGCCATTGCCAGCCTACATTTTATATCCTCTCTACTTCGACCATCATCAGTTATTTTGCTCCCCAAATAGCAAAACTCCTTTACTACTTTAAGTGCCTCATTTCCTAATCTAATTCCCTCAGCATCACCCGACTTAATTAGACTACATTCCATTATCCGTGTTTTGCTTTTGTTGATGTTCATCTTATATCCTCCTTTCAAGACACTGTCCATTCCATTCAACTGCTCTTCCAAGTCCTTTGCTGTCTCTGACAGAATTACAATGTCATCGGCGAATCTCAAAGTTTTTATTTCTTCTCCATGAATTTTAATACCTACTCCGAATTTATCTTTTGTTTCCTTTACTGCTTGCTCAATATACAGATTGAACAACATCGGGGACAGGCTACAACCCTGTCTTACTCCCTTCCCAACCACTGCTTCCCTTTCATGTCCCTCGACTCTTACAACTGCCATCTGGTTTCTGTACAAATTGCAAATAGCTTTTCGCTCCCTGTATTTTACCCCTGCCACCTTTAGAATTTGAAAGAGAGTATTCCAGTCAACATTGTCAAAAGCTTTCTCTACGTCTACAAATGCTAGAAACGTAGGTTTGCCTTTCCTTAATCTTTCTTCTAAGATAAGTCATAAGGTCAGTATTGCCTCACGTGTTCCAGTGTTTCTACGGAATCCAAACTGATCTTCCCCGAGGTTGGCTTCTACTAGTTTTTCCATTCGTCTGTAAAGAATTCGTGTTAGTATTTTGCAGCTGTGACTTATTAAGCTGATAGTTCGGTAATTTTCACATCTGTCAACACCTGCTTTCTGTGGGATTGGAATTATTATATTCTTCTTGAAGTCTGAGGGTATTTCGCCTGTTTCATACATCTTGCTCACCAGATGGTAGAGTTTTGTCAGGACTGGCTCTCCCACGGCCGTCAGTAGTTCCAATGGAATATTGTCTACTCCGGGGGCCTTGTTTCGACTCAGGTCTTTCAGTGCTCTGTCAAACTCTTCACGCAGTATCATATCTCCCATTTCATCTTCATCTACATCCTCTTCCAATTCCATAATATTGTCCTCAAGTACATCGCCCTTGTATAGACCCTCTATATACTCCTTCCACCTTTCTGCTTTCCCTTCTTTGCTTAGAACTGGGTTTCCATCTGAGCTCTTGATATTCATACAAGTCGTTCTCTTATCTCCAAAGGTCTCTTTAATTTTCCTGTAGGCGGTATCTATCTTACCCCTAGTGAGATAGGCCTCTACATCCTTACATTTGTCCTCTAGCCACCCCTGCTTAGCCATTTTGCACTTCCTGACGATCTCATTTTTGAGACGTTTGTATTCCTTTATGCCTGTTTCACTTACTGCATTTTTATATTTTCTCCTTTCATCAATTAAATTCTATATTTCTTCTGTTACCCAAGGATTTCTACTAGCCCTCGTCTTTTTACCTACTTGATCCTCTGCTGCCTTCACTACTTCATCCCTCAAAGCTACCCATTCATCTTCTACTGTATTTATTTCCCCCATTCCTGTCAATTGCTCCCTTATGCTCTCCCTGAATCTCTGTACAACCTCTGGTTCTTTTAATTTATCCAGGTCCCATCTCCTTAAATTCCCACCTTTTTGCAGTTTCTTCAGTTTTAATCTACAGGTCGTAACCAATAGATTGTGGTCAGAGTACACATCTGCCCCTGGAAATGTCTTACAATTTAAAACCTGGTTCCTAAATCTCTGTCTTACCATTATATAATCTATCTGATACCTTTTAGTATCACCAGGGTTCTTCCATGTATACAACCTTCTTTCATGATTCTTAAACCAAGCGTTAGTTATGATTATGTTGTGCTCTGTGCAAAATTCGACCAGGCGGCTTCCTCTTTCATTTCTGTCCCCCAATCCATATTCACCTACTATGTTTCCTTCTCTCCCTTTTCCTACACTCGAATTCCAGTCACCCATGACTATTAAATTTTCGTCTCCCTTCACAATCTGAATAATTTCTTTTATTTCATCATACATTTCTTCAATTTCTTCGTCATCTGCAGAGCTAGTTGGCACATAAACTTGTACTACTGTAGTAGACGTGGGCTTCGTATCTATCTTGGCCACAATAATGCGTTCACTATGCTGTTTGTAGTAGCTTACCCGCATTCCTATTTTCCTATTCATTATTAAACCTACTCCTGCATTACCCCTATTTGATTTTGTGTTTATAACCCTGTAGTCACCTGACCAGAAGTCTTGTTCCTCCTGCCACCGAACTTCACTAATTCCCACTATATCTAACTTCAACCTATCCATTTCCCTTTTTAAATTTTCTAACCTACCTGCCCGATTAAGGGATCTGACATTCCACGCTCCGATCCGTAGAACGCCAGTTTTCTTTCTCCTGATACCGACATCCTCTTGAGTAGTCCCCGCCCGGAGATCCGAATGGGGGACTATTTTACCTCCGGAATATTTTACCCAAGAGGACGCCATCATCATGTAATCATACAGTAAAGCTGCATGCCCTCGGGAAAAATTACGGCTGTAGTTTCCCCTTGCTTTCAGCCGTTCGCAGTACCAGCACAGCAAGGCCGTTTTGGTTATTGTTACAAGGCCAGATCAGTCAATCATCCAGACTGTTGCCCTTGCAACTACTGAAAAGGCTGCTGCCCCTCTTCAGGAACCACACGTTTGTCTGGCCTCTCAACAGATACCCCTCCGTTGTGGTTGCACCTACGGTACGGCTATCTGTATCGCTGAGGCACGCAAGCCTCCCCATCAACGGAAAGGTCCATGGTTCATGGGGGGGGTGAAAGATAAACTGTGAAAGATAAACTGAAACAGGGAAACACAGAGCTTGCTGTTATTCCGTCATGGCTTACTTCACAACTGCGACCTCTTGATGTCTCGATAAGTAAACCACTTAACGTGCATACGAGAGAAGAATGGCGCAAATGGATGATGGATGAAACCCAACAGTAATTCACGGCTAAGGGAGATTTAAAAGGACCTAAAATCAAACAAGTGTGTCAGTGAGTAAAACATTCGTGGTCCAGAGTGAGAGAAGACATTATTGTTAAATCTTTCAAGAAGTGCGGCATAAGTAAGGCCCTCGATGGCATTGAAGACCATCTTATATATGAAGAGGACAACGATGACGATGAAGAAGAAGAAGAAAAAGGTTCAGCTGACGATTTTCAGGGATTTTAAAGTCCAGTTCGGTTTTATAAACTCAGATTATTTTAGTCTGGCTTTGCAATCTGATAATAAAATTGGTAACAATTTTATTCTTTTTAAACAGTATTAAAAATTAAGGTGCGTTTTATAGTCCGGAGCGTTTTAAAGTCCGTAAAATACTGTAATAATTATTAAGGGAATTTCCAGATATTAATCTGAGCGGCAGTGTCCCGCCTTGTTTGAGAAGAGATAGTGCCAAAAAAAGATTGTTTAGGTAGTCAGCAGTAGTGTGAGCACAGTGGACGTGTATGGTGTCTTCGTGGTAAAAAAAATCGATTTCTGGTAAAATTGGCCTCGAATGACTGCTGAATGATAGTACTATTTTATAAAATGTGCTGCTAAACATAGCTCGTGTTAACGAAAAATGCAACAGTTTTATTTAATCTGTCCTAAAACATGTAACAGTCTTATTTTGTCAGTGCTACAACATAAGGTGGACTTCGAGAAGGGTAGTCATGTTAGCAAAATCTGTAAAAACTATTACATAATTGGAACTGCAAATTGACTCACAATATACTGTTTATTTGTAAAGCAAATACTTATCTCTTGTAATTATTTATGTGTCTAAAAATCAACATCGTTATTGTTTCAATGTTTTAAACCAAAGATTTTTAGAGCTAGTATTTATTTGAATGCAAAATCTTTCGCCGAGTTACATTGAGACATCTTATATAAATTATAAACCAGCCAAATTTTGTAATGGATGTTGTGTGTTCTGTTACTGTTACGAAGACGTGACAAGTGAAAGTGAAACTTCTACTTCTTTTCTTCAGAAAACTGAAGTGGCTTGTGTATCTTCGAAATCGAAACCAGTGGCGTGTGACAAAATTGGAGCTAGTGTTCATTAAAGTCAGGTGTAGATAGTAAATGACACCCATTACGTAGTTTCTGATTCCATATTGCTAAGGGACTTAAGCTTTTTCAGACCTTGTCTGAAATATTTTTATAATATTAACGTTAAATATTTTACGACCGCAATAGGTAAGTATCTTCAATGGTTATCACGTTACTCTTTAAAAGTTTATTACGTTAATTTTGTTGAAAAGGGCAGTGCTATTAAAAGTGATTGCATATGTGTGAATATAGGCATATTAATATTAGTCATTGCCACGAATTTAAGCGCTCCACGTTGAACCCTTTAAGAACGCTTCCTCAAAGGCAATTAACATTAAAATTATTAGGTTTTCTCTACTATCATTTGTTGTTAACATCTGTTTACTATCATTTGAACTAATTCGTGTGGTAGACTGCTAACTCTCACAGGTAAAAGAGAGTGATCAGCTATCGCATAATTAAGCATGTACTGCTCGCGACTGTCTCCCGTAATTTACAAGTCCGATTGCCACACACGGTTAATAAAGCCATTATTACATTCTAATTAGGATAAAATAGACTGAACCGTACGGGGACATCACAAGGACTGGGACTCGAACTGGGACCCTTGCGTTTCTAACGCAATTAATGGCCGTACCAAACTGAAAATTTGTTCCTCGACACCTCAGTGCTAAAAACTGAAAACTGTATCCCGCCACTGCACTGTTTCAATCTGTTCAAATGGTTCAAGTGGCTTAGAGCACTATGGGACTTAACATCTGAGGTCATCAGTCCCCTAGAACTTAGAACTACTTAAAACTAACTAACGTAAGGACATCACACACATCCATCCCTGAGGCAGGATTCCAACTTGCGACCGTAGCGGTCGAGTGGTTCCAGACTGACGCGCCTACAGCCGCTCGGCCACTCCGGCCGGCTTTCAATCTGTCAATAGGTTTGACAGTTCAGCGATGATTGCTTTAGACCGATTCACTTCTACGATACTTAGCCTTACTTCGATTGCTCCCTTATCTATATTTCGCACATACCAACGAAGGACAGACTAAATATTTTGTTTCCTTAGATAAAAACTTAAGCAATTTACGAGTATCAAGTTTCATATTTTATTACAAAAGGGCCGTTACAGAAACAAGACGACCTGTCGATATCAAGCTGTACGAAAAAAAAGACTAAAATCGTCATTCAGGAAAACAAATTCTAATACCTTGCTGCCCTTTGCTCACTATCTATTACAGCGTGGGAGTGATACAAAGTCATGTTGATCGAAAACCCATAAACATATTCCAGAAGTAGTATAGAGCATTCCGAGAGAGTAATCTCGTAATGAAGATAAAAGATGGAACTGAGTGCTCATCTGTAACAAGGTAAAACACATCGAAACTGTTCAGGAGCCTTCTGCACCCAAAGAAAATTACATTCAGCCATACAAACACTTCTCACAAAATGACTCAAACTTTGATATGGCTTCTCGTAGTTCCACACAAACTTCTGAGTAGGATATTCCCTAGTGGCAACGTGATAACTTAGGGAATGGTTCTCACTTCATGCGTTCTTTAATAGATGTTAGTCTTACGTTGTCTGTGGTAGTGACACATTACAGCTAACAGAAGACAGAGAGGAACAAATGAACGACTCGAAGTTTGAGCTGATCTGTGAAACGTACTCGGCTGATTTAGTTGGCAGAGCAGAGTTCTCAAATATCAGACGCCCCCTTCGTGTTCGATGCCAAGACACAATTTGATACATCGGAAATGATAAATACTTCGCACCCTCATCAAGAGGAAGAAAGCTTAAAGCCCTTGTTTCACAGTAAAAAAGACCCATAAACTAAAAAAAAACATAAAAATAAGAGTCCTAGCTCGAAAAAATTTAAAAATTTCAGTTATTACCAGTGGTATTACTTGCCACATTTTGCATATTAAATTTAAGTGTATGGACCTCGACATGCTCAATTATTTGGAAAATTACGTGCATCGGCGACCCGACTCAGAGGCTGTCATCAGTGAACAAGTGGTAAGTAGCAGGCACAAGTTTTTTGATACTTTTAATGATTTGATGGTTCATTTACCAGTCTCCTTTCACCCTTACTCAGTTTACATTCATCAGCAGACAATCATTTAATTTTATTGTTATTCGTCTTTGCTTTCTGTTGCGTATAAAATAACACTTTATAGTAGTATTGAATTAGTTTAAAAAAAATTGTACCCAATCTAGTTCGGTAATTTATTGAATTGGTTGTTATTAGTATGTGTTGTATGTATTTGCATCAGCTGCCGTTGTTTCTTGAATTATGAATGGGCGAGACACATCAGATTCATAGCTTTAGTGCATCTCCATGCATATGTGGAACTAATACACAACTGTGTTCATTTATGTTTTAGCAGATTCATGTTGTATTATCGGCTTTATTACTTTGGGTCTCTTAGTAGTATATCTTTTACATAAATATTCTCACATTTAAACTTCATCATTTCTTTTTAACACCACTGGTGATTGCTTACATAACATTGTTTTTACTATTTTACTTACTTTTGTCATGCATTTGTTGGTTGCCACTCACACTTGAATGGTTGTTTCCTTGGTTTCATTTTAATTACTCACGAAATTCCGCAGTTAAAAGTAACGAATAAATATAAATAAAAATACAAATTTCTTCCGTGGTCTTCTGCAGCACCACAGGTCGGCACACCGTCTGGCGTTGGCGGCTATTACTTATAATTTTTAGAGGCAGCATTTCCTTCAAATGTGTACTGACGTTGTTCTTGTATGCTTAACAGTAGTGGGTACAATTGTGATGTTGTAGTTGCCACACTAAGTGCGTCTGAAATTGTTCCATCATCTTTGTTACATTTTATGGATGCTTTGTACTACCTACCTACTTTTTAATGTCTGACGTATATTTGTGTATCATGTAACGATCTTTACTACCAGTTGCTTACCACTTCTTACGAAACATTTTTTGATAGATAATCTGGTTAGGGGCTACAAATGAAACAAGTAATGCAATAAAGAAGTTCAACTAACGTCTGTTGACTGTTGTTAGCGACATATCAGCATTGGTTATGATATTGAATCCGGTATGTGGGGAGTGCACCTAAGGGTAATGCTTGTAGTTGAGCATCTCTCCATCCAGTACATATAATGACAGCTGTAGTAGATGCCAAATAATTAGTGTACGATCAAAAGAAATGGCTCCCAAAGGACGATAAAAGTCTTAGTGATTGAAAAACTTTCGATAAAACATCAGCCCGTTATTACCAACTTTCCCTAACCATACTGTGAGAAATGGCGGACGCTTAAACGACGTAATAATTGAGTGGGATAAATACAGTATTGTAAGTGGTCGCCGCGATCTTGCGGAAGCGTCTCTGGCTAGTAACTGAAACTTCCTGGATCTCTGGTTCGATCCCAGCAATTACTTAAATATTGGAGAAAAGAACATCAGAAATGGTGGCTGAAGAGTTCTGGAATCAGGATGTTCGAACTCTCTGCAAAACGGCCTTGTCAAAGAGGATAGTGGAAAGGCTGAGAGAATCAGCTTTATCAATGGCATGAAGATGAAGAAAGCAAAGGTAATCACTAATCAATGGATTAAAGACGTATAACGTGGCCCGTAACTGAAAGACTGTCGTGATGATCTCTCCACTGGAAAAAATTCAAGATTGGTCCCCCATTCAGGTCTCTGGGAGGGTACTGACAAGAGGTAGGAAAATAACCTGCAAAAGGGTAACATTCTATCAGCGTTGAGTGCGTGAAATGAGGAGGTGGTAGGGAAGCTAGAAAATCTGAAAAAGCAAATGCCATACCTCAATCTATTTATAATGGGCATCAATTATGTGACACCAACGGCCTTGACGCAGGGGTAACGACGGTACCCCTTAGATCACCGAAGCTAGGCACTGTCTGGCTTGGGTAGAACTTGGATGGGTGACCGTCCGGTCTGCAGGGCGCTGCTGGCAAGCGGGACGCACTCAGCCCTTGTGAGGTCATTTGAGGAGCTAGTTTATTGGGAAGTAGGGGCTCCAGCCACAAAACCTGACAACGGCTGGGAGAGCGATGTGCTGACCACATGCCTCTCCATATCCGCATCCAGTTTCGCCTGGTACCGTTGGGATTTAAGGCTCTTTCGGACGGAGATTTTTTTTTTAGTAGTGTGAATTGGGAGGAAATTAAGGATTTATGATCAGACGCATATAAGCAGCAGAAAATTGTGTAATAGGAGTAGGGTTAGTCGTAAATGGGAAAGTAAGGCAGAGTGTGAGTTACAGTCAAGATAGCGTTATAGGATGTTTCTCCTCAGAATCGACAGCATACCAATGCCAACAAAAATAGCTGAGGCACACATGTCGACGTAACTGTAACAAGGGGTAATATACGGTATACGTTGAACGTGTAAAGAGAGGTGAACAATCGTGGGGAGTAGAAGAAAGAGTTATTAGGGAGCGTGAGCTCGGTAAGAGAAATGATAAAAGAGGTAGATTGAGTCCTGCAATAAATTTCATGAGGTAACTACGAATACACTTTTCAAAAATCGCAAGAGGAAGCCATTAAATATGGGACGAAACCATTTGGATTACGTTATCGTTAATCAGAGTTTACATATACACTCCTAGAAATGGAAAAAAGAACACATTGACACCGGTGTGTCAGACCCACCATACTTGCTCCGGACACTGCGAGAGGGCTGTACAAGCAATGATCACACGCACGGCACAGCGGACACACCAGGAACCGCGGTGTTGGCCGTCGAATGGCGCTAGCTGCGCAGCATTTGTGCACCGCCGCCGTCAGTGTCAGCCAGTTTGCCGTGGCATACGGAGCTCCATCGCAGTCTTTAACACTGGTAGCATGCCGCGACAGCGTGGGCGTGAACCGTATGTGCAGTTGACGGACTTTGAGCGAGGGCGTATAGTGGGCATGCGGGAGGCCGGGTGGACGTACCGCCGAATTGCTCAACACGTGGGGCGTGAGGTCTCCACAGTACATCGATGTTGTCGCCAGTGGTCGACGGAAGGTGCACGTGCCCGTCGACCTGGGACCGGACCGCAGCGACGCACGGATGCACGCCAAGACCGTAGGATCCTACGCAGTGCCGTAGGGGACCGCACCGCCACTTCCCAGCAAATTAGGGACACTGTTGCTCCTGGGGTATCGGCGAGGACCATTCGCAACCGTCTCCATGAAGCTGGGCTACGGTCCCGCACACCGTTGGGCCGTCTTCCGCTCACGCCCCAACATCGTGCAGCCCGCCTCCAGTGGTGTTGCGACAGGCGTGAATGGAGGGACGAATGCAGACGTGTCGTCTTCAGCGATGAGAGTCGCTTCTGCCTTGGTGCCAATGATGGTCGTATGCGTGTTTGGCGCCGTGCAGGTGAGCGCCACAATCAGGACTGCATACGACTGAGGCATACAGGGCCAACACCCGGCATCATGGTGTGGGGAGCGATCTCCTACACTGGCCGTACACCACTGGTGATCGTCGAGGGGACACTGAATAGTGCACTGTACATCCAAACCGTCATCGAACCCATCGTTCTACCATTCCTAGACCGGCAAGGGAACTTGCTGTTCCAACAGGACAATGCACGTCCGCATGTAACCCGTGCCACCCATCGTGCTCTAGGAGGTGTAAGTCAACTACCCTGGCCAGCAAGATCTCCGGATCTGTCCCCCATTGAGCATGTTTGGGACTGGATGAAGCGTCGTCTCACGCGGTCTGCACGTCCAGCACGAACGCTGGTCCAACTGAGGCGCCAGGTGGAAATGGCATGGCAAGCCGTTCCACAGGACTACATCCAGCATCTCTACGATCGTCTCCATGGGAGAATAGCAGCCTGCATTGCTGCGAAAGGTGGATATACACTGTACTAGTGCCGACATTGTGCATGCTCTGTTGCCTGTGTCTATGTGCCTGTGGTTCCGTCAGTGTGATCATGTGATGTATCTGACCCCAGGAATGTGTCAATAAAGTTTCCCCTTCTGGGACAATGAATTCACGGTGTTCTGTGTTCTTATTTCAATTTCCAGGAGTGTAAGATATCGGATTGTAGGACATATCTTGAAGCAGATATACACTCAATTTATAATTTAGGATTGATGAAGAGTAGTCTGAAGATAACAAGAATGTCCCCAGAAGTGTCAACATAAAAAGAAGTGAGACACTGAAGTACTTAGGAAGGGCGACGTGCGTTTTTCCCTAAGGCTGTAGATACCGCGATGATGAATAGCGTAACAGTAAGTTCACTTTGAAGGGGAATGATCCTCTCTGAAAAGAACACTACCAGAAGCTGGATAGAGTAAAGTAGGTACAAGGAAGGTAGTTTTGAAAATAGCTTGGGTAACACAAGCAGTCATTCAACTGATCGGCGAAAGAACATAGTAAAAAAGAAATTAGGCAAAGACAGAAATACAGTAGCGTCAGTCAGCGAGATAGGCCAAGACAGTTTGGTTGCAGGAAAAATGTGAAGAAATATTACAAGAAATGATCGTTGGTAGGTCTGCTCCTACATACAGATAAGGCAAACCGACGTTCGGTGAAAAATTTCGGCAGAATATCATCCCCTCAATTCCGAAGTCAGCAAGGGTAGAACTATCTTGCAATCAGTTCAACGAATGGCTCATCCATAATAATACATAAAAAAAACTGGAAAAGTACGATGAGGATCAGATAGATAACGAACAACAGTCAAGACTCATTCATTGGCTTTGTCAAATATGAAAAGTGACCGACAACGTAAAATGGTGCAAGATGTTCGAAATTCACAAGGAAAGACGGGCAACATTCAGTGTGTACCAGTACCAAGAAAGAAGAGTTAAGTATCGCCGCAACCAAGAATTAAGTGCTCAAATTAGAAGGGGTATAAGATGTAAAGACAGAGATGTGACATTTCTCCCCTAATATTCAATCTAAACATCAGAGAAGCAATAACGGAAGTAAAAGAAAGAAGGATCAGGAGTGGAGTTAGAATCCAGGGTGAAAGGAATCGATGATAAGACTCGCTGATGGTATTATTATCTTCATTATTAGTGAAGATGGATTGGAGGAACGCGACGAACTGTCTATTGAGCACACCCTATGGGTTGAGAGCAAATAGAAGAAAGACGAAAATAATGAGAAGTATAATAAATAAATTTGGCGATGAAATCGGTGACTACGAATAAGATGAAGTGAAACAAAATAACGCATGACGGTCGAAGGCAGGAGAACATGAGAAACATACCCACACAGCCAAGCGGGCATACCTAGTCAAATGTGTATTAGCATTAAATATCGTCCTTAATATGAGCAAGAAATTTCTGAATATGTATGTATGTAAAAAGAGGTTCACGGCGTTACAGATGTGATACTGCAGAAGGGTGCTTCGAATTAGGTGAACTTATTAGTTAGTTAGTTAGTTACATGTTTCATGGATCATTTTGCACGACTGCTGGTAATGATGTGCAAAAAGTCATTTTACATTCACATCCCCAATTAATTTGTACAGAGTACTACTTTCTGAACATTCTAAGGTTTTTTCTTCAAAAACAAAAAACAAAACAAAAAATACAGATGTGAGTTAGTAATTCCTACCCACAACCTTTTACACATTACAGTAATAGAAATTCTTCTATGGAATAGAAGGAGTTGTCAAGGAGAGACCTTCTAAGTTTGTTATCAAATTTTAAGTTTGTTATCAAATTTTACTTTGCTGTCTGTCAGATATTTTATATCACTGGGTAATTAGTAAAAAATTTTTGTTGCAGCATTGTGCCCCTTTCCCTCCCCCCCCCCCCCCACCTTTTTGTGCTAAAGACAACTTTAATGTGGAGTAATGAAAGTCATTTATCCCTCTGGTTTTGTAATTATGCACTTCATTGTCATTTTTCAAATTTAGTAGATTATTTACAACAAACTTCATGAAGGAATAATCATACTGTGAAACAGTAGTCGGAATGCCAAACACCTTAAACATATGTCTACAAGATGGTCATGGGTGAGCACCACATATTATTCTTACAGCATGTTTTTGTGTAATGAAGACTTTGTTTCTTAAGGATTAGTTACGCTGAACATTACTCCTTATGACGATACCGAATGATAATGTGCAAGATATGTCAGCTTACTAATCTGCCTCTTGCCAAAATTTGCCAGATTCCAAGAGCTAATGTGAACTAAGTTGTTTTAGGAGTTCTGAAGTGTGTTTTTCTTTTTTTTTTTTCAATTTAAATTCTAATCAATATGGACCTGCAAGAATGTTGAAGTTTCCATCCTGTTTATTATTTCCGCACCATGCGTTACACTTACCATTGGCGTAGTACCTCTCGATGTGCAGAACTGAATACTTTGTATCTTTTTTAAAATTTAGGGTGAGACCATTCGCAGAAAACCAGTCAATGATACTTTTAATAATTTTGCTTACCATTTCTTCTGTCGTGTACGTATGCTTGCCTGATTACAATACTGGTGACATATGCAAAAAACAAAAAAGGACTCTGCTTGTCGCATATTAGACGGAAGATCAATTACATGTTTTAGGAACAGTAGTGGACCTAAGATTGAACCCTTGGGAACCCCTTACTTGATTCCTCCCCACGCAGAATTATGTTCCTGGACTATATTGCTTCAATTTTAAGTGCAACTTTCAGCATTCTTCTGGTTAGATGTGGCATTATCCATTGGTTGGCTATACCATCAGTCCCTAGAACCTCTATTTATCTGGAAGAATACTGTGCTTCATAGAGCCAAATGCCTTAGAGAGGTCACTAAATATACCAACTCGCATTATTTTACTATTTAAGGGTAAGAAATGAGAAGGATCTTTGTAGAATTGGCGAGGAGAGCAGCATGAGGAAACTATTTGAAGAAGTAGGGGAGAAATGATAGGACATGTGTTATGACATCAGGGAGTAATATCCATAGTACACGAAGGAACAGTAGAGCGCGAAAGCTAGAGGAAAATACACAAATTTGAATATACCCAACAAATAGTTGAGGACGTTTGTGCAAACGCTACTCAGAGAAGAAGAGGTTGGCACTACGGTAATTCATGAGAGGGCGCATCAAACCAGCGGACTTGTACAAAGAAATATGTGGTTTGTGTGACAAGGTATCTAAGGAAACAATAAAAATTGCCTCATCTGAAAACCACCTAGAGCAGATAGTTCAAAACGCTATTCATAAAAAAATGTATCACACCTAAAGGCAAGAAATAGACTATAACTCTTTGAAAATGTCCGCGTTATCATGAGATGTCTGTAGTAACAATACTTACCAAAGTAATAATGACATTAAAACAAACAAAAATATTTTCATGTCCACTAAACTAGACGAAGAGGCGGTAGGTTCATTGGTGAAGGAGGAATTGAAGACGTTCCAATCTTGGCAGGAATGTGAAGAAGATCTGAAGCTCACGTTTATAAAAATTTCTGGTCAAGCTCTGGATAGACGCGTAACTAGGAGAAGAGCTGGCAATGGAAGAGATCCTCCATGGTATGCAGTCTATATAGATAAACTTCCAATTAAACAGTATCCATTGCACAGTAGATGTAAGGCAGAGAATAGGGTTATAGATAAAGAGATGCCAAAGAAAACATGTTTGGGTGCCAAAAGAAAAATGCATGAAGCCTCCAACGATTACCGTAGAAGAATCGTATTATGAGACCTCTCATAAAACCCTAACAAATTGTCGTCATATTTTCAGGCTACCCAGAGGCACAAAAGTAAATGTCGTGTCAGTCACCGAACGAAAAAGGTTTGTAAATGGTCATAATACTGACGTTGAATACGTTGGTCTCCTTGGAACTCTGTGGCGGGAATCGAAGTAAAGTTGCGATTGCTGGGATCGTAGAAAGTATGACATGGAAGTCTGCGTAGGTCCCGGATGTGTACTCGCATAACCTAAGTCGTCAACGTGACCAATCGCGACAAGCGGAAAATCTGGGTTCGACTCCCAGTCCGCACAAATTTTCGTGTCTCACCAGGAGGTAATATCTGCAGACATAATGCATTTCCTGTCAGAAATATTCCGGACTTTCGAATAAATTTCACAAATTTCGTTCAGCAGCAAGATCGTTGCCAGTCTCTGTTCCTTAGTAAAATTTGAATGGTTTATAGCGTGCTGTTATACTGTTGTGCTCGTATGTAATGTACCTACCTGCTACAGATACATAACGTCTATGCTACGAAATACGTTACTTTCAGACTTGGTGATACACTTTTAATCATTTTATCAACTAATGGTTTTTTTTAATTTTTTGGAGAATGCCAGCTGCACTTCAATACTTAGTTATAAGTTCATCTGGGGACTCACTTCAACAAGCAGCGCCTTTCTCATGTAAATTCTTTGACAATGTGGTTTCCGCAGTGGTGGAAGGGACCACGGCTTCTGCCTTGTTTTATGACGTCACTGTATTTTAATTTTGAAGTACTCTGCGTAACTTCTCTTTTAACTTTTAAACTTATTAGTCTAGTAGACGTGGAGTGCCCGGCGACAGCTTAAAATGGTAATTTAATTTTGAAATTGTTGTGAATGTGCTGGAAAAAAATTACCTTCAGTTACGCAAAGCAACGTAGCCTTAGCTCCCCAACGGTGTATCTCATAACTATGATTATCCGACGGTTATTTTCTCGATTTGGCATCCCGTTTTCTATTATGGCGCTGATATCAAAAGTGTATCTACATTCTGTTTTTATGTGCTTGTGAGTGATACATGTGGTGATATTTCCAACGTGTGACTTCCACACGACTAGACACAAGTTCTGCCATGACATCATGCAGCACTAAAATTAATTTAAACTAAAATGAATGTTGTAGCCATGGGACAGTTTTTATCAAACCGTAGCTCAGAGTCTTCAGTTATATGGATCATGATACCCGTTAAAATAGTAAGTTCGTCTGTTAATCTATCAAAGTAGAAAAACATTACAACTCAGAATGTAACGACTTATTACACAGCATTATCTTCAAGTTTCGAAAGTACCATGCCGAATTTACATTTCGTGTGAAATAAAGATGGAAGTTCTAACAGCACATTAATATTATAACTGAACCACAACTAAAGATCAGATTAGCACAAACAAAAGTAATTGTCACAAATCAGAATCTGGACATAACACACCATGTACCTAAAATATGCTTAACAGATGAATAATGAAGGAAGAATAGTTTTTCGAAACACGTCACCTTCTATAAAGCAAAGTGTGGGAGAAGTGAATTTTAAATACTGAACCTAAGAGCTGCCACTAATGGGACGGAAACGGTTCAAAATGGTTCAAATGGCTCTGAGCACTATGGGACTTAACTGCTTAGGTCATCAGTCCCCTAGAACTTAGAATACTTAAACCTAACTAACCTAAGGACATCACACATATCCATGCCCGAGGCAGGATTCGAGCCTGCGACCGTAGCGGTCTCGCGGTTCCAGACTGTAGCGCCTAGAACCGCTCGGCTACTCCGGCCGGCGGAAGATGATACTGTATTTACGAAGCACTATTGAGAATGTGGAACACACATTTGCAGCTGACTGCAGTAAGATTCTACTGCTATCTATGCACGTTTCGCCAAAGGATCACGAGTACAAAACAACAGATAATTGATTTCGTAAGGGGGTATATTCGAATAGGCAGTAGTTTTTCCCCTGATGAATTTCAGGAAGAGGGAAGAGGAAAGGAAGGAACATGTGGTGGTACAATGTGGTTTCCGCCATAGATCATACGGTGGCTTCCAGATTATGTATGTAGAGGCTAGAAACACCTACCTTCAGTGAAAATGAGGTGACGAACAAACATTAACGCAGATCATCGCCTGAGCGGTTGAAGTGCCAATACGACGGCTGTACTTGACAGATTGAGTCACAACGTCTACAGGCGTAAATTACCTGCTGCAGAAAGCGTAACTGGGGAATCTCTGGAGCAATTTCAACCAAATGTTGTACAAACATGACTCATTATTTGTGTTATAGGCCCATGTATAAGAATCCTGCGTGGGTATTATACAAATACTTGCAATCCCTGGATGTGGGGGTAGACATGAAAGCCGTATGTAAAAATTCGGTATCAAACGTCATCAGTATCGAATCCATAGTCGAATTATAGTCACTAGAGTCTTTCGTGACCTAATGAAGTTCCGCCCCTAGAGCCGGCCGGAGTGGTCGTGCGGTTCTAGGCCCTACAGTCTGGAACCGCGAGACCGCTACGGTCGCAGGTTCGAATCCTGCCTCGGGCATGGATGTGTGTGTTGTCTTTAGGTTAGTTAGGTTTAAGTAGTTCTAAGTTCTAGGGGACTGATGACCTCAGAAGTTGAGTCCCATAGTGTGCTCCCTGCCGCCGTTGGATAAGCAGCTGCAGAAGCAAGTCGTATACCCCTGGCTTACTTATCTGTTGCATAGTTTAATTCTTAATTTCTTTGCGTGTTTTTGGGTACTTGCATTGTTTAATTCATAAATTTCGGGCGTATTATAGTATTTGAGAGTTGTAGCATCGCGCTTTAGTGTTTACTTCGTAGATTCTTACTTAAATTTCGTGTGAGTTTCGTATAGGAGGTGTAATTTCGAGGTCTAGTTACTGTAATCGTAAATTCAGGCAGATTGTAGCGCAGTCGTTAGGCATTTGTACAGGTTAATTCATACATTATTTGCGTGTTTTCCTTGCGTTGTCTAGGAACGGAATCGTCTTTCAGTAACCGTTGTTCAACATCGATTAGAATGGACAGGGACTGTGATTGCTGTGTCCGGATGAGGGCTGAGTTGGCATTCCTTCGCTCACAGCTGCAAGCGGCGCTGACTTCCGCCGCGCAGCTTGAGGCTGTTGCCAATGGGCACCACTGTGAGGAGCCGGACTTGGGTATCATGGGGATGTCAACCTCGTCCCGCTGTGGTTGCCCCGGTTGCTGCCCGCAGTGGGGCTGAGCCCTCGCCTGTGGTTGATTGGGAGGTCGTTCCAAGGCGTGACAGGCAACGAAAGACGTCCCCGGAGGCTGATAAGAAAGCCTCCCCGGTGCGTCTGACAAACAGGTTTCAGGCACTGTCTCTGGCTGAGCCATATACAGCTGTCTGCCCTGTTTCAGAGGATGATTCTCAGCCTTCAAGGTCCGAGCAATCGCAGAGGGTGGGCTTATTGGTAGTTGGGAGCTCCAATGCTAGGCGCGTAATGGGGCCCCTTGGAGATATGGCGGCTATGGAGGGGAAGAAATTCTGTGTGCACTCCGTGTGCATTCCGGGTGGAGTCATTTCTGATGTGGAAAGGGTCCTTCCGGATGCCATGAAGAGCACAGGGTGCAGCCAGCTGCAGGTGGTGGCACATGTCGGCACTAATGACGTGTGTCGCTTTGGATCTCAGGAAATTCTCTCTGGATTCCAGCGGCTATCTGATTTGGTGAAGGCTGCCGGTCTAGCTTACGAGATGAAGGCAGAGCTCACCATCTGCAGCATCGTTGACAGAACCGACTGCGGACCTTTGGTGCAGAGCCGGGTGGAGGGTCTGAATCAGAGGCTCAGACGGTTTTGCGACCGTGTTGGCTGCAGATTCCTTGACTTGCGCCATAGGGTGGTGGGGTTTCGGGTTCCGCTGAATAGGTCAGGAGTTCACTACACTCAGCTGGCGGCTTCACGGGTAGCGGAGGCTGTGTGGCGTGGACTGGGCGGTTTTTTAGGTTAGAAGGCCTCGGGAAAGTACGGGGTGGGCTGCAATCTCAAAGGGTGCATGGCAAATACAGGGCGTGCTTGGATCAAGGAACAGTCGGAATTGTTGTTGTAAATTGTTGTTGTTGTGCTGGGAAAGCCCCTGAGCTACAAGCGCTAATAGAAAGCACAGAAGCTGAAATCGTTATAGGTATAGAAATCTGGCTAAAACCTGAAATAAGTTCTGCAGATATTTTTACGAAGTCTCAGACGGTGTTAAGGAAAGATAGGTTAGGCAGAATTGGTGGTGGAGTGTTTGTGTCTGTCAGTAGTGGTTTATCTTGTAGTGTAGTCGAAGTAGATACTCCGTGCGAATTGGTATGGGTAGAGGTTATACTTAACAGCCGAACTAAGTTAGTAATTTGCTCCTTCTACGGACTCCCACACTCCGGTGATATAGTTGCCGAACAGTTCAGAGAAAATTTGAGTCTCGTAACAAATAAATACCCCACTCATACGGTTATAGTTGGCGGGGACTTCAACCTTCCCTCGATATGTTAGCAAAAATACTTGTTCAAAACCGGTGGTGGGCAGAAAACATCTTCCGAGATTGTCCTAAATTATTTCTCCGAAAATTATTTCGAGCAGTTAGTCCACGAACCCACGCGAATTGCAAATGGTTGCGAAAACACACTTGACCTCTTAGCCACCAACAATCCAGAGCTAATAGAGAGCATCATGAATGATACAGGGATTACTGATCACAGGGTCGTTGTAGCTAGGCTCAATACCGTTTCTTCCAAATCCACCAGAAACAAACGCAAAATAATTTTATTTAAAAATGCGGATAAAGTGCCACTAGAAGCCTTCCTAAGAGACAATCTCCATTCCTTCCGAACTGACTATGCAAATGTAGACGAGATGTTGCTCAAATTGAAAGATATAGTAGCAACAGCAATTGAGAGATTCATACCTCATAAATTGGTAAGAGATGGAACTGATCCCCCATGGTACACAAATCAGGTCCGAACGCTGTGCAGAGGCAACGGAAAAAGCATGCGAAGTTCAGAAGAACGTGAAATCCCGAAGATTGGCTAAAATTTACAGACGCGCGAAATTTGGCACGGACTTCAATGCGAGATGCCTTTAATAGGTTCCACAACTAAACATTGTCTCGAAATTTGGCAGAAAATCCGAAGAAATTCTGGTCGTATGTAAAGTACACAAGCGGCAAGACGCAGTCAATACCTTCGCTGCGCAGTGCCGATGGTACTGTTACCGACGACTGTACCGCTAAAGCGGAGTTATTGAACGCAGTTTTCCGAAATTCCTTCACCAGGGAAGACGAATGGAATATTCCAGAATTTGAAACACGAACAGCTGCTAGCATGAGTTTCTTAGAAGTAGATACCTTAGGGGTTGCGAAGCAACTCAAATCGCTTGATACGGGCAAGTCTTCAGGTCCAGATGGTATACCGATTAGGTTCCTTTCAGATTACGCTGATACAATAGCTCCCTACTTAGCAATTACATACAACCGCTCACTCACCGATAGGTCTGTACCTACAGATTGGAAAACTGCGCAGGTCGCACCGGTGTTTAAGAAGAGTAGTAGGAGTAATCCATCGAACTACAGACCTATATCATTGACGTCGGTTTGCAGCAGGGTTTTGGAGCATATACTGTATTCAGACATTACGAATAACCTCGAAGGGAACGATCTATTGATACGTAAGCAGCATGGTTTCAGAAAACATCGTTCTTGTGCAACGCAGCTAGCTCTTTATTCGCACGAAGTAATGGCTGCTATCGACAGGGGATCTCAGGTTGATTCCGTATTTCTGGATTTCCGGAAGGCTTTTGACACCGTTCCTCAGAAGCGACTTCTAATCAAGCTGCGGGCCTATGGGGTATTGTCTCAGTTGTGCGACTGGATTCGTGATTTCCTGGCAGGAAGGTCGCAGTTCGTAGTAATAGACGGCAAATCATCGAGTAAATTACGAACAACTTCAGTTGGAAAGACCACATAGATAATATTGTGGGGAAGGCGAGCCAAAGGCTGCGTTTCATTGGCAGGACACTTAGAAGATGCAACAACTCTACTAAAGAGACAGCTTACACTACACTCGTTCGTCCTGATAGAATATTGCTGCGCGGTGTGGGATCCTTACCAGGTGGGATTGACGGAGGACATAGAAAGGGTGCAAAAAAGGGCAGCTCGTTTTGTATTATCACGTAATAGGGGAGAGAGTGTGGTAGATAAGATACGCGAGTTGTGATGGAAGTCATTAAAGCAAAGACGTTTTTCGTCGCAGCGAGATCTATTTACAAAATTTCAGTCACCAACTTTCTCTTCCGAATGCGAAAATATTTTGTTGAGCCCAACCTACATAGGTAGGAATGATCATCAAAATAAAATAAGAGAAATCAGAGCTCGAACGGAAAGGTCTAGGTGTTCGTTTTTCCCGCGCGCTGTTCGAGAGTGGAATGGTAGAGAGATAGTATGATTGTGGTTCGATGAACCCTCTGCCAAGCAGTTAAATGTGAATTGCAGAGTAGTCATGTAGATCTAGATGTAGTGCTCAGAGCCATTTGAGCCGCCCCTAGAAGTGTGTGTGTGTGTGTGTGTGTGTGTGTGAAGAAGATTCGTCGCTAGAAACGTGCATATGCATGTGTGTGTGTGTGTGTGTGTGTGTGTGTGTGTCTGTGTGTGTGTGTGTGTGTGTGTGTGTGTGTGTGGGTGGGTGGGTGGGTGCGTGTCTGTGCGTAGTGGTGGGGTGGGGTGGTGTAAAGACAGTGACGTATCAGTGCACATCTCTAATGTCTGAAGCAGTTTCTACTAGCCATGGAAAAAACAGTTGTATAAATTACTGTGAGAGTCAGACTACCCTAGGAACCGTACAGCTGACGGCGGAAGTGAAAAGGGCTGACAAAAATGGCTCTGAGCACTATGGGACTTAACATCTATGGTCATCAGTCCCCTAGAACTTTAAATTACTTAAACTTAACTAACCTAAGGACGTCACACAACGCCCAGTCATCACGAGGCAGAGAAAATCCCTGACCCCGCCGGGAATCGAACCCTGGAACCCGGGCGTGGGAAGCGAGAACGCTACCGCACGACCACGAGATGCGGACAAGGGCTGACATTAAAAGCACAACGCAGGGATGCCTGGAGCAATTTCGAGAAAATCAGGTATTTGAATGGGTCATTATTTGTACAGAACTACGGTGGGAGTAATACACCCCCACTCATAAGGATGGGGACGGGGGTAACAAGAGGGCAATAGTAAAAATGTTCTTAAGCAACCTGTTGCTATTTTTTTTCCGCATTTATTTAACTGTCGATGATTCATAAAGATGAAGAGGATTTTGCCTCTCACTTGCAATGTACAGTGCGTCAACCAGGTTCCGAAAATGAGCACTCCAGCGAACCAATAATCTCGTCTGTGTGTTTCGGGACCAAATATAATACCAACCAGCTGAACACAACGGATAAATTTAACATCCACTGTTGCGTCATAAGGTGTAAAACGGCAGAGAATCCACCTGTGCAGTATATGTGACATGAGCATAAACCGACGAAGGCCCCGACTGAAAAAAGCTAGTACTGCTTTAAAAACGGAATAAAGTGCTGCTAAATTTGAGGAAAGTTAAATACTGCTTTGAATAAAACAGTTACTTTAAGAGTGTTATAACCGCTTCGAAGAAGGCCGTGAATACCACAAAGGTGCCGGCAGCCTTGGACCCGTCAGCACATCAGCCGACGAAATGGTGAACGAAATACACCCCTGCGACACCCCTTACTCTCTGCATGCATGACTTCAGGCGATAGAGCAGCAGCGGAGAGCCATTCTGGTGAATGGATGTTCACGTCTCTGTACAGGCACGTTTTTAAAGGTGCAATAAAGGTATGCTGGTGACATCGAGAGTGTTTCCGAACCGGGGGGGGGGGGGGGGGGGGTATTAGTGGGACCTTTCCTGTTTTACTCACGCGTGTGTTCATTTTACACCTTCCCTCCCCACACTCCCATCCCCAATGAGCACGTCACGTGAGGTGCGAATGAAGACAGTTGAAGAAACATAAACACACTTAGCTGCCTTGGATCGTATTCAAATCTTGTCGAATCATTTTGAACGGCCTCTAGTGGTTCCGCGATGTACACCAGAGCTCAAAATTTCGGCTGCGCAACACTCCAAACAGGTCAGATCACATTCAAAGGGATTGCAGTCCCACGATGGCCTTAGAAGAGCATGGCCTGTAAGCAGTGTTGAACTTCGCCAAGAACGTTGTCCTGTTGCTCAAAACACTGCGAAAAGTCGCTTTCCTCTGCGAAATGTGAGTTAATGAACACCAGAGAAGGTGTGGTTCGATTGAAGCCATTTATGGAACGTTCTGCGACCTTCTCGAGTCTAATTAAGCGGCGGTGTGTATGAAATTTTTTCCTAGGGCATCCACGGCCACGATGGCGTTGGGCAGAATTGTGGTGAAATTTGTTGCGAATGTGACATCATTCATCCACCTCACACCATACATGAAATTCTTAGCTGTGGCGTTTTTCGCATGTGTTGAATCCTTGCTTTTGAAACGTCACCGAATCCGAGGGTGACGTAGCAGGACGCCAATCTTTTGCAATGTTGCAGAGGAAGGTTGTAAGGACTTTTGAGCCATCAACGTGATTACTCTGCTATTCCAATAAAGTGCCTGCCAGAGGGTTCAATGAATCACCTTCATGTTGTCTCTGTACCGTTCCACTCTCGAAAGGCACGCGGCAGAAACGAGCACTTAATGTTTTCTGTGCGAGCCCTGATTTATTTTATCATGGTGATCATTTCTCCCTATGTAGGTGGGTGCTAACAGAATGTTATCGCAATCGGAGGAGAAAACGGGTGATTGAAATTTCATGAGAAATTCCCGTCGTAACGAAAATCGCCTTTCTTTTAATGATTGTCACTCCAATTCACGTATCATGTCTGTGACACTGACTCCTTTATTTTGCGATAGGACAAAAAGAGCTGCCCTTCTTTGTACATTTTCGATGTCATCCGTCAGTCCCACCCGATGCGAATCCCACACCGCACAGCAATACTCCAGAATAGGGCGGACAAGAGTAGTGTAAGTAGTCTCTTTGGTAGACCTGTCGCACCTTCTAAGTGTTCTGCCAATGAATCGCAGTCTTTGGTTTGCTCTACTTACAATACTATCTATGTGATCTTTCCAATATAGGTATTTGTAATTCTAATCCCTAAATATTTAGTTGAATTTTCAGCCCTCAGATCTGTGTGACTTATGGCGTAATCAAAATGTAGCTGATTTCGTTTAGAACTCATGTGAATAACATCACACTTTTCTTTATTCAGGGTCAATTGCCACTTTTCGCACCATACAGATATCTTATCTAAATCATTTTGCAAGTCGTTTTGATCATCTGATGACGGTAAGTAACAGCATCATCTGCAATCAATCTAAGGCGGCTACTCAGATTGTCTCCTATGTCGTTAATATAGATCAGGAACAATACAGGGCCTATAACAATTCCTTGGGGAACGCCGGATATTACTTCTGTTTTACTCGATGACTTTCCGTCTATTACTACGAACTGAGACATTTCTGACAGGAAATCACGAATCCAGTCGCACAACTCAGGCGATGCTCTGTAGGCATGCAGTTTGATTAGAATACGCTTGTGAGGAACTGTGTCGAAAGCCTTCTGGAAACCTAATATGGAATCAATTTGACATTCCCCGTTGACAGCACTTAATACTTCATGAGTATAAAGTGCTAGTTGTGTTTCACAAGAACGATATATTCTGAATCCGTGCTGACTACATGTCAATAAATCGTTTACTTCGAGGTACTTAATAATGTTCTAATGCAGTATATGTTCTAAAACCCTAGTGCAAATCGACGTTAGTGATATAGGCCCGTAATTCAGCGGATTACTCCTACTTCCCTTTTTGGGTATTCGTGTGACTTGACCAATTTTCCAGTCTTTAGGTACGGCTCTTTCTATGAGCGATTGGTTGTATATAATCGCTAAATATGGAGCTATTTTATCAGCATACTCTGAGAGGAACCTGACAAGTATACAATCTGGACCGGAGGGTTTGCCTTTATTAAGTGATTTAAGCTGCTTTATTACACCGAGGATATCTACTTCTATGTATCTCATCTTGGCAGGTGTTCTTGATTGGAATTCAGGAATATTTACTTCGTCTTCTTTGGTGAAGGAGTTCCGGAAAACCGTGTTTAATAACTCTGCTTTAGTGGCACTGTCATCAGTGACTTCACCGTTGTTATCGCGCAGTGAAGGTATTGATTGTGTTTCGCCACTGGTGTGCTTTATGTATGACCAGAATCTCTTTGGGTTTTCTGCCAGATTTCGAGACAGAATTTCGTTGTGGAAATTATTAAAAGCATTTCGCATTGAAGTACGAGCAATATTTCGAACTTAAGCGTCGCAGTGGGAGACAATCACGGAGTTTCTAAAAAGTGATCCCTTAATTGTGTTGCGCAGTGTAGCTATGGCCGATCGGCAGATTTCAACCTGAGATGTTGCTCATGATGTTAGCCTACCAGTGGGCTCTTTCCATTAATTTTTTTCTGCTGTTGTATGTAATACCATAAGTGGAGAACTGTGATAGCAAAAAGTCTTCTACAATTGTTTAATTTCAAACTGCGGATTGGTCAGAAAACGCTAGGTGAAGTAATCAACGACGCAGAACTACTGAAACGGGTCATAACAGATGATGAAACAGAGTTTTATGGATGTGACGTCGAAACTAAGGCTTAACCGCGTCAGTGGAAGCATTTGGGATCACTAAGACCGGGAAAGCTCAATAAATGAGGGCAATTGTGAAGTTTATGCTCGCTGACTTTTTTGTTTTTAATAGCACAGAGCAGCATGAGCTGGTACAAGATGTAACGGTCAACAAGGAGTACTGATTATAAGATAAACGACGTCTGCGTCAAGATCGGGGTTTATGGCAGAACAATTCATAACTTATACTCCACGATAATGCACGTGCACGTATTTAGCAGTTTTTTCGTGAATTTTTTTGGCCAAAAGCAATACAGCAATGATGCTAGAGACTCTGTGTTCCCCAAAACAAGGCTGCCTGTAACTGCTTTTTGCTACTAAAAAGAAAGGGGATTCAGAAAGCACTGTCCTGTCCCAGTATAGGTAAGATTAAAAACGCATCTCGGAGACGACTAAAAGCTATCCTACAGATCGAGTCCTAAAAGTCAGCGCTGTAATAAGTGTGCAATATCTACTTGAGACAATTTTAAAGAGGCTTACGTTGATGTTGACGAATGACTTATCCCCAAAGAAAATATACTTCTGTTATTTTTTTAAACATTGGATGAGTTATTACACATTTTAATAGTATCGATCGCAAGAAAATATAACTACAGCTTGATGACTACCACTCCTCAGAACATACTTACACTAGAATTGGTATCATTGTAGACTCTTTATCACGACAACATCGATACTAAGTGCAACTGGTCGGTATTAAAAGGACGGTCAGCGATAAGTGTGCTGCTGGTACACTAAGAGACATGGGTTTACCAGCCGTTTAATATTGTCAAGTTACAGTACGTACCAATGCTTTTGTAGTCAACACTACTCTTAGTTACAAATTCTGGTGTAAGCATTGCCGAATACCACTTAAAGGGAGTACGGACAGAAGTCTTGTGGTGGTGAGATTTTCCTTTACTTTCACTTCAGTCGTCTTGCATTCTTTTGATTCGACTTTTTTTCTGTTGATTTAGCTGTTGAATTTCGCTGTAGATTTTAACATTGTATATACAAAATGAAAGTGAAATAAATATGAAATCTGTAGACTGTAACGACCTGCTATTGATGTACAGCAATAAATAAAAGAAAGCAGGATGATTGCCAGTCACCTCGAACCGATAAATATCAAGTTTAAATTTTATTGCGATCAGCTAAAGGTAAAGAATGTGACGTAGCCCCCTTACCGGAGTATCGTCCTGAATGTAAGTAGAGTGGAGCGCCCTGGTGCTAGGACAGGGAGGAGCAACAAGTAAGTGACTCACCCGTACTTTATCCCCAGGAAAGAGGTCCGGTGCTTATTTTGACAGCTAGATGAGTGGGTCTGGGGCTAGTCTGGACGGACTCGGACGAGGGAAAGTCCCCACCCATATCCAGCACTGAACCCAGGACCTGCAGGCACGGAGCCTAGTGCTCTATCCACTAGACATCCATAGCCCTACTTTACTGCGATCAAGCCCGTTAAAATAACCAGTATAATCAATACACATTACACTAATGGATGTGCATATGTATGTATGTGTACATGTACTTATGTATCTTCCACATCGCCTAATAGACATCGGCACAGATTTCAACCAAACTTGGTGAACATGTTATTTACTGTCTGGAAAGAATCGCCGTGGGGTAAGAACCATGTACCTAACGAAGGGGCGCAGTTGAGGGTGGAAAACAAGAGTATATTATGACGCCCGAATTCCTGGACTTTATTCATCGACTATTTCAGAATGAGTACACTTAGTGACTTGCAATAAAACTGGCACACAATTTCAAACCCTTACGAAAATTGTTCTCGCTGACAACGACCACAAAATGATGAAAAGAAAAGAAAGTTCTGTTACTACATTTTTCGGTGTTCCATGCAGTAAAACTGCGGCATCATGCATGAAGTTTTTAATTTATTTTCTTTTTATTACTAAATCTATTTACAACAAATTTCCCAGACAGTATTCACAACTGCCACTCAATGTACCTACAAACGTATATATCATCGTGCGACGCATAGTTCAGAACATATAACGTCATAAACACTGAGATGCATGAAAAACAACCATGTCATGCAAGCCGTTCCAAATTTATTTTATTTTTTCTACTAACTCTCTTATCAACAAATTTCGTGGACAGTATCTGCAGCTGCCGCTGAATGTACTTACAAAATTACACACACCAAAAAAAGTTCTGCATCACCCTGGTTCCCAGAACTCCTGAAGATAGACGTTGACTATGGATATTGTATCACAGACGCAGTCGCTTTGACCGTTCAGAAATGTCACTAAACTCGACCAAAGATGTAAGCAACCAAGCATGAGCAGCACATATTAGACGGAGGGAGTACGACAGCCTATCAGTTCCAGTCATTCCACCAGGAAAGAGGTACACCGATCGTGTTGTCTGTATTTCAACCATGCCTAGACGCTCATTACCGATGTTCGATCGCGTCCGCACTTTTACTTTGTGCCAGGAAGGGCTCTCAACAAGGGAAGTGTCCAGGCGTCTCGGAGTGAATCAAAGCGATGTTGTTCGGACATGGAGGACATATAGGGAGACAGGAACTGTGGATTACATGCCTCGCTCAGGCCGTCCAAGGGCTACTAGTGCAGTGGATGACCGCTACGTAGGGATTGTGACTCGGAGGAACCCTGACAGCAATGCCACAACGATGAAAGATGCTTTTCATGCAGCCACAGGACATCGTGTTACGACTCAAACTGTGCGCAATAGGCTGCATGATGCGCAGCTTCACTCCCGACGTCCATGGCGAGCCCCATCTTTGCAGCCACGACACTATGGAGCGCGGTACAGATGGGACAAACAACATGCCAAATGAATCTTCCTGGCAGATTAAAGCTGTGTGCCGGACCGTGACTCGAACTCGGGACCTTTGCCTTTCGCTGGCAAGTGCTCTACCAACTGAGCTACCCAAGCACGACTCATGCCCCGTCCTCACAGCTTTACTTCTGCCAGTACCTCGTCTCCTACCTTCCAAACTTTACAGAAGCTCTCCTGCGAACCTTGCAGAACTAGCACTCCTGAAAGAAAGGATATTGCGGAGACATGGCTGAGCCACAGCCTGGGAGATGTTCCTAGAATGAAACTTTCACTCTACAGCTGCAAGGTTCGCAGGAGAGCTTCTGTAAAGTTTGGAAGGTAGGAGACGAGGTACTGGCAGAAGTAAAGCTGTGAGGACGGGGCGCGAGTCGTGCTTGGGTAGCTGAGTTGGTAGAGCACTTGCCCGCGAAAGGCTAAGGTCCCGAGTTCGAGTCTCGGTCCGGCACACAGTTTTAATCTGCCAGGAAGTTTCATATCAGTGCACACTCCGGTGTAGAGAGAAAATTTAATTCTAGAAACATGCCAAATATACCGCTCAGGATTTGCATCACGTTCTCTTCACCGATGAGTGTCGCATAAGCCTTCAACCAGGCAATCGTCGGAGACGTGTTTGGGGGCAACCCGCAGAGGTTGGCAGCCGGTGTGGCCGAATGGTTCTAGGCGCGTCAGGCTGGAACCGCGCGGCCGCTACGATCGCAGGTTCGAATCCTGCCTCGGGCATGGATATCTGTGATGTCCTTCGGTTAGTTAGGTTTAATTAGTTCTAAGTTCTAGGTGACTGATGACCTCAGATGTTGAGTCCCATAGTGCTCAGAGCCATTTGAACCATTTGAACCGGACAGGTTGAAAGCCTTAGACACACTGTCCAGCAAGTGCACCAAGGTGGCGGTTTGCTGCTGTTTTGGAGTGGCATTGTGTGGGGCCGACGTACGCCGCTGGTGGTAATGGAAGGTGCCGTGAGGGCTGTACGATACGTGAATGCCAACCTCCGACCGATAGTGCAACCATATCGGCAGCATAGTGGCGAGGCATTTGTCTTCATGGACGAAAATTCGCGCGCCCTTCATTCACATCTGGCGAATGACTTTCTTCAGGATAGCGACATCGCTCGACTAGAGTGGTCAGCATGTTCTCCAGACATGAACCCTATCGAACATGCCTGGATAGATTGAAAAGGTCTGCTTATGGACGACATGACCGACCAACCACACTGAGGGAAGTAGGCGAATCGCCGTTGAGGGAGGGGACAACCTGGACCAACAGTGCTTTGATGAAATTGTGGATAGTACGTCACGACAAATACAAGCACGCATCAATGTAAGAGGTCGTGCTGCTGGGTATTAGAGGTACCGATGTCTAAAGCAATCTGGACCACCACCTCTGAAGGTCTCGCTGTATGGTGGTACAACATGCAATGTGTGGTTTTCACGAGAAATAAAAAGGGTGGAAATGATGTTGGTTTTGATCTCTATTCCAATTTTCTGTACAGGTTCCGGAACTCTCGGAACCGAGGTGATGCAAAACTTTTTTTTGATGTGTTTGTATCATTGTACTACACATAGTTCAGGAGACATAATATCATAAACACTGAACGTGTCTGAAAAATTACATCACTGTACTATACACTCTTCAGGAGATATAACATTATAAACATTGAGCTGCGTGAAAACGAAAGTGCAGGGCGATATTAGCTACTGATACTGTTATCATATGTGTAGCAATATATATGGCATGTTTTACATGTACGTGAAATATATGTGACATGTGCTTACTCTGACAAAGTGGCAGGTAAGAACCTCTTGAGTCCCTGTATCGAATTCAACCAAACTTGGTACGCATATTATTTAGTACCTGGGAAGGCATACTGATGGGGTGACACCACCAACAAGCTATTTCAGTAGGGATGGCTCAGAGGGCGTGGGAAGGAGGAAATGGACAGAGAGTGGAGAGGAGGAGTTGGACACAGATAGCGGCGGTGGGTGGAGAAGGTGGACACAGAGAGAGAGAGAGAGGGAGGAGGAAATGGACAGAGAAAGGGAAGAAGATGAAATTAACAAAGAGAAGAGGAGAAGGAAATGAATAGAGAGAGCGAGAGCGTGGTACCACGTATCGATAGCGGCTCAGAAGTTACCATCTGAAGTCAACAGCGGTCACATGGGATCTGGCGGTCCCAACAGTGGGCACCCTGTGAGCCACAGCTCTAGTGGCTCCGTACTACGAGAGACCTCTGTCAGTAGCAGCGACGCAGCCCACCTGTGCTTGGAGCCTCTTCCTTGTGACATTGACAGCTGGACTCTGTTCCTTGCTGTATTATTTGTAATGAGTCCTCGTACAATCCAAGAAATACATGTTAAGTAAATATTCTCTTTGCTAATAATTTGTGCTCCTGTCCAGCTTTCCTACAGCGAAATTTGCCTCACCGTTATGGAGACCACCTCTCCTTACCATTGTGCATGACGTCGCACACCTTAGGGGGAAGAACACATTGACAGTGTGAGGGAGAGGAAGAGGTGGACAGAGTGAGCGGGGTGGAGGAGATTGATTTATGAGCTAGAGCAGATGAACTTAAATGGGGAAGAGGAGATGAAGTTTGAGGCAGGACTAGGAGACGAACTTAGAGGTGGGAAGGAAATGATGGATCAGGAGAAGACTGGAATAAATACGCACACGGGGAATGCTGGGTCTTCCTCAGAAGGCGATGTTGATGATGAAGTCGCACACTCCGTGGCGGAGCGTAGGGGAACGATGCGGGAGAGCCGCACCGCCGTACTAGGGAAGGTCCTAGTGGAGGTGGTTTACCATTGCCTTCCTCCGACCGTAATGGGGATGAATGATGATGATGAAGATGACACAACAACACCCAGTCATCTCGAGGCAAGAAAAATCCCTGACGCCACCGGGAATCGCACCCGGGACCCCGTGCTCGGAAAGCGAGAACGCTACCGCGAGACCACAAGTAGCGGACAGGGCGATGTTACATCTTACTAATATTGAATGAGACAGTAAAGTGCTTACTCACCTAGATACGAGAATCAAGGAGGTGATCGTTGTCCTGGACCATCTGCTCTCCTTGCTGGATCTGTAGACGAACCTCGCTCGTATGGACAGAGTATGTGGCGGAGTCGCTAGAGGCCACGGGAAGAGCGCCATCTTTGACATCTAGAGGAGTGTCGCGGTGCTGCTGTGCCGTCGTCGTCGCCGCGGGCAACAGCGAGTCCTGCGTTTTACCAGTAGGTGCACACGACGGCCGTGGTCCCAGAGCGGCGTGGTCGGCTGTACCCTCCGGTCTGAAGCAGGGCAGAACGCGGCGGAACTCCTTGCGGAAGTTCTCGTTCATCCAGGCGTAGAGGAACGGGTTGTAGCAGGTGGAGCTCATGGCGAGCGCGTGCACCAGGAAGAAGCAGAGGTTGAAGTAGCGCCAGGTGCCGAACGAGGTGAAGACGTCGTTGGCGAGGTTGAGCAGGGTGAGCGGCATCCAGGACAGGCCGAAGATGGCGACCATGGCGACGAGCATGCGGTTGGTGCGGCGCTTGCGCTCGCGGTCGGCGTCGTCTCTGCGCGCCGAGCGGCAGCCGGGTTTGTGGCGCGCGCGCCGGCCCAGGCGCAGCGAGACGCGCACGTAGCAGAAGGCGGAGACGGCGAAGGGCAGCGCGAACTGGGCGGCGGCGGTGACGGCGCCGTAGGCGAGGCGCGCCCTCTCCGACGGCCAGCTCTCCTCGCAGTAGTAGTAGCCGTGCTCGGCGCGCAGCACCGTGTACAGGCCGTAGGGCAGCGTGGCCAGCGCAGAGAACAGCCAGATGCCGGCCAGCGACCAGGCGCACGTCGAGAGGCGCATGCGCGGCCGGAACGGGTGCACGATCACGAAGAAGCGGTCGACCGCGATGCTCGTCAGCGTCAGCGTCGACGTGTAGACGCTGGTGCCCTGCGCGAGCACGACGGCGCGGCACAGCGCGCCGCCGAACACCCAGCTGCCCAGGAAGGTGTAGAGCGGCGTGAAGGGCACGCACAGCGCGCACAGCAGCACGTCCGACAGCGCCAGGTTGCCGATGAACACGTTCGTCACGGTGTGCATTGCGCGGTTGCGCGCCACCACCACCACGACCAGCGCGTTGCCCGCCAGGCCCAGCACGAAGATGGTCGTGTACACCACGCAGAACAGCGCCTGCACGAACGCGTTGTAGATGATGTCGCCCGCCATGTCGTACTCACCAAAGTCCGAACTCTGGTTGGACACCCTGTACAAAGAATAGTTCCCCTCCATGCCCATACTATCAGATTGTCCTCCAACTTCACCAGACATTATCTCGAGCGGAGGAGAACTCAATTGGCAACCACAAATATCTTTTCTTCAGAATACACGCCACAACTGAATCTAATCCTTGACTAATTACAAGTCCTGTATCTGCTTAACAGGCTCGTATTTCATTTCGCTACCCGTCATGACGCAATGGAATATCTCAAAAGGTTGACACCCATAAAATTCCATAAGCATCCAAGTGTGTAGCCCTCGTCAGTTGCATTTTACACATCCTCACAGCATTAGGAGACAAATTACCTAGTACCACACGGCTGTTTGTTGCTAGGTCACTCCTTGGAAAAACTGATATGTACAATTATGTCAGGGTGTAACGACTACAGCACTTTTATTGTACTCGGGTTTTCCTTTGCATATTTAAACATATATTCCTAGCAGTCCATTTCTAACCGATTATACACCCGTTCTCGCCTCGAAGATCTTTGTTAAGAGCGCTAGAGACGCTGATATCACGCACCCGGTGGTATCTATCATAATCATCATCATCATACACACGAGATTAACATTTACAGTTCCATACTAAAATGTAATGTTTGGTCCATAAGCTTTGCGCAGCAAAACATACCTAATGGTTTCTTGAGCTTGATAAATGTTAGCTTCAGCATATATTATGGCTAGATTTTACACATCATTACATGTTTTTCTCAGAAATAACGATCACCTTTACGCTTTGAAGATCAAAAGCACAGTAAAACTCTTTACGATCTGAAATTCACTATAACTAATCCCCCTGTCTATCAACTCATAAAACAGCTCCAAATAGACAGTACACTTCAAATTGTTTTAAAAACGAAAATTAATAGCTAATACGAATCTTTTTTAGTTTCCAGTTTGGTAGGTTCTCTAGTACCCCATCTAAGCGAAATGAAACAATATTTGACACAACAACACTTCTCTTAGGAAATTCGTTAGTAGCACCATAAGTGCAAAAGTTCAATCACGTGTCACTAAATCGACTTAAATCTTTGAAACAGTGAAGATAAATCGTTTGATTTCATAACTGCAACGACGGAAATGACTAACAAATTGTTCTGAGGAATATATGCACCAGAGTTGCTTGTAACCAATTTTTCATGCCTTTACTCCAAAATGCTTCTGTTTTCACCATGCGCGCTTAATATGCCAAAGTTATTGGATGAGTAACTTAAGAAACGTTCAGTAATAATTGTTAATATGAAATATTACGTGTCTGGGTAGCATTAAGTTTCTGTAGCGGTTGCAGAAATTACGATCGTGTTCAACAGTTATTTGTAGCTGCGACGCACTTCCAAACTAGCTTAAATTGCGTGAAGAAGAGTAAAACACAAGTTTATTTACCTGTTTCGAAAATATTTCACGTGACACTAGTAGGTACAGTGTAATAATTTACCTGAAACACTCTCAGAATAAATTCTTCTGCTGGGAATGCCATTCGAGATATGTGAACAAATGTAAGAGTACATACTCTTACCCACAGATAGCCGCACCGCGGTTACTGTAAACTACCTTAGCGGAATATCTCCGTCACATTCACTGAGACACACTGTCTCTGTTTCGCCGCGGAAGTAGCTTTCACAGCGGCCGGAGACATTCCTTTACTGCGGACGCAGCCATCCAAAGCTGTCTGCGGTAACAGCTTCTGGAAGCTGTCAGGGACAGCCGTGGCAGTTGAGGACTCGACTGTTGTTGTCCTCTCCCTTTGGCAGCGGATTCCGCGGCTGCTTTCAGCCTCAAGAACGACTTCCTTTATTTAGAGCGGGCTATTCTTCTGTGGCTATCACAAGCAGCCGCCAGCTGCCACCTAGCGCTGTTCTCTTTCTTCCGCATTCGGTCTCTTATTTCGACTTTGCCGAAACCAGCATAGTTCACTGAAAGTTTCAAAACAACGTAATTAACTGATGCTATACGTTCACACGTCGCTTTCATTCGCAGGTATCTATTAGATAGCACTCTTATTGACGTAGAAGACGTCTTAACTACAATTGTTACACTCACAGCTATAAAATGTTATCAGTTAACGATTGAGTTCAATGTTTGGAACTCGTGACTGTTTAGAGGAACACGACGCTATTGTGAAACTTTAAGAAAAGTCCTACGTTTTAATCGTTCTTTCAGTTTTTATATTAAGAATGGCCACTGAAAAAACAACTCACTAGGAAAATCACACTCAAAAGATACTGTCTTCATCTTGCGCAACAATACATCTAGAATAAACTCTACTCATAAGTACTTTCATCACACGTAAAAATTACTGGAGAATATGTAAAACGTTATGGTCTGTTATTTAGATCAGTTCTGTACTGATAAATTCAGCTCAATGCGCAGAGTTTGCAAAGTCTTTGTAGAAAATAAAAGTTCACGTGACCAAGTAATGCTTGAAACTTAACTGAAGTTAAGTGGGTGAGCGCTAAGAAAAAGTTCCAAGGATTATGTTCCGCAAAAGTGATGAAACAATGTAACAAATTATCTTTAGTCTTCGGAGTCCGGAAACACGAATAACGCACTCTGTCAACATATAGCTAGGATTCATGAACTATATTTCCACTAATACTACTTGTTGCACAATACGCAAGTACTCACTGGCAAAAAAGGAAGTATTTCTTGCATATTGTCGTTCGACGTTCAGAAACAATATAATATTTTAGGCGCACTCCTATCTTTCACTGTCCTAAGGGATTGTGATAGAGCTAGAAACACTTCAAGTAGCGCTTCTTCAGAAGCCGAGTCAGAATTCGCTCGCTTTGGTAACTGAGTCGACTGACATGTGTTCCGAGTCAGTTATGAAGAAAACTACACACGAGTGAGAGAAAACTAGACACGATAGTTTTTTTTTCTTCGTTACGACTCGAAGATATGCAAGAGAGAGCAGTAAATTCGTCAGCAACAGCTATAACGGATTACCACTGAAGTCTTTTCAAAGTGCGATATTTTAGATGGAGATTTCCCATCATTCGTGTAACACTACTGGCAAAACTTCCCGTTCGGCCAGCTGTGTGGTGACGTCACAGTGCTCACGCGGAGCGCACAGTAGCAGCCGGCCGGCGGCGACGCGTGCGGCGAGCGGCGACGCGCGGGCGCCTGGCGGACTCGGTGGCCGGCGTCGGCGTCGGCGTCGGCGTCGGCTGCGGGCGGCGGACTGCTGAGGCGTCGGCGCCGCGGCAGCCGGCGTCGGGCGTCGCTGGACCGGCGCGCCGACAGCGCGTGCGCCACCTGCGGCGTCGCCACGGCAGAGGCCAGGCGGAGGCGTCTTCCTCGCAGCGCCGCGCTCATCCGGCACGTGTACTCCTTCGATTCGTAATTGTGAAGTTCTGGAACATGTTGAAAGTACACAACGTGACCGAAACCCAGTGTACCTACAACACCTCAGCAACGGTACACGCCGGCCGCTGTAGCCGAGCGGTCCTAATGCGCTTCCGCCTGGAACCGAGCGACCGCTACGGTCGCAGGTTCGAATCCTGCGTCGGGCAGGGATGTGTGTGATGTTAGCTAGGTTGAAGCAGTTCTAAGATCTAGGGGACTGATGACCTCAGATGTTAAGTCCCGTAGTGCTCAGAGCCATTTGAACCATTTGAACAGTACACACAATGTGTTTTCTAGTGCAAAACATTTTATTCTGCGCCTGTTGCACTTGAGAAAGTGCGAAATTTGTTGGGGGATATCGTGGAATATTCCAGCTTCAGCCCCATACTTTCATCAAATTCCGATCGGTGGCGGCGCTATACGTAGCCTAAAAAAATTGCTACTGTACTGGAGGGACGTTCACAGCCGACAGCTCTCATAATTTTCTTTCGGCGGAAAGCTAGAGCATCACGGATATTCGTAGGTGCTTGTAGAATGTCTGGAGACCTGACTGTGGACAAAAGCACGTCGAATCGTTGAGCGAGGCATCTGCCATCACCGCACTAAGATCCCCGCAAACCTGTCTGATCTCCCGCGTGCCGGCTGGCCGCAAATACACTACTGGCCATTAAAATTGCTACACCACGATAATGACGTGCTACAGACGTGAAATTTAACCGACAGGAAAAAGGTGCTGTGATATGCAAATGATTTGCGTTTCAGAGCATTCACACAAGGTTGGCGCCTGTGGCGACACCTACAACGTGCTGACATGAGGAAAGTTTCCAACCGATTTCTCAAACACGAACAGCAGTCGACCGGCGTTGCCTGGAGAAACGTTGTTTTGATGCCTCGTGTAAGGAGGAGAAATGTGTACAGCACGTTTCCGACTTTGATAAAGGTCGGATTGTAGCCTATTGCGACTACGGTTTATCGTATCTTGACATTGCTGCTCGCGTTGGTCGAGATCCAATTACTGTTAGCAGAATATGGAATCGGTGCGTTCAAGATGGTAAAACGGAACGCCGTGCTGGATCCCAAGGGTCTCGTATCACTAGCACTCGAGATGACAGGCATCTTATCCGCATGGCTGTAATGGATCATGCAGACACGTCTCGATCTCTGAGTAAACAGATGGGGACGTTTGCACGACATCAACTATCTGCACGAACAGTTCGACGACGTTTGCAGCAGCATGGACTATCAGCTCGGAGACCATGGCTGCGATTATCCTTGACGCTGCATCACAGGCGGGAGCGCCTTCGATGGTGTACTCAACGACGAACCTGGGTGCACGAATGGCAAAACGTCATCTTTTCGGATGAATCCAGGTTCACTTTACAGCATCATGATGTTCGCATCCGTGTTTGGCGACATTGCGGTGAACGCACATTGGAAGCGATTATTCGTCATCGCCATACTGGCGTATCACTCGACGTGATGGTATGGGGTGCCATTGGTTACACGTCTCGGTGCACGAATGGCAAAACGTTAATTTTACGGATGAACCAGGTTCTCTTTACAACATCACGATGGTCGTATCCGTATTTGGCGACATCGCGGTGTACGCACATTGGAAGCGTGTATTCGTCATCGCCATACTGGCGTGTCACCCGACGTGATGGTATGGGGTGCCATTGGTTACACGTCTCGGTCACCTCTTGTTCGCATTGACGGCACTTTGAACAGTGGACGTTACTTTTCAGATATGCTACGACCCGTGGCTCTACCCTTCATTCGATCCCTGCGAAACCTTACATTTCAGCAGGATAACGCACGACCGCATGTTGCAGGTCCTGTACGGGCCTTTCTGGATTCAGAAAATGTACGACTGCTACCCTGGCCAGCACATTCTCCAGACCTCTCACCAACTGAAAACGTCTGGTCAATGGTGGCCAAGCAACTGGCTCGTCACAATACGCCAGTCACTACTCTTGATGAACTGTGGTATCGCATTGAATCTGCATGGGCAGCTGTACCTGTACACGCCATCCAAGCTCTGTTTGACTCAATGCCTAGGCGTATCAAGGCCGTTATTACGGCCAGAGGTGGTTGTTCTGGGTACTGATTTCTCAGGATCTATGCACCCAAACTGCGTGAAAATGTAATCACATGTCAATTCTAGTATATTATATTTGTCCAATGAATACCCGTTTATCATCTGCATTTCTTCTTGGTGTAGCAATTTTAATGGCCAGTGGTGTAGCTCATGCAAGTTGGAACGTGTGGACACTCTCATTCGAGCCGGTCGACTATTCACATTCAAACACCTTGGCGCTGAACTGGAAGACTCTGTTGGTAGTGCTGACATATTCGCCCACCGTCTGAGGTAGTCAAAGGTGTGTGTCCGCTAGGTTCCTCGCCTCCTTACAGAACACCATAGGGAACAACGAATGACCTTTTGTGCGGAGTTCCTTGCGCGTTAGGAGGCTAATGCCAAAAATGTTTTGTTGAACCGCGTCACAGGCGATGAAACATACGTTGATCACTCCGAACCGGAGAAAAACAGCAATCCATGGATTATCACACCACATCTCCGCAGAAAAAGTTAAAAACCGCGTTTTCAGCCGGTAAGTCATGGCGACAGCCTCCTGGGACTCTCAGGGGGTTATTCTGTTTGGGCCGGCGGGTGTAGCCGTGCGGTTAAAGGCGCTTCAGTCCGGAACCGCGTGACCGCTACGGTCGCAGGTTCGAATCCTGAGTCGGGCATGGATGTGTGTGATGTCCTTAGGTTAGTTAGGTTTAATTAGTTCTAAGTTCTAGGCGACTAATGACCTCAGAAGTTAAGTCGCATAGTGCTCAGAGCCATTTTATTCTGTTTGGTATCCTCCCTCGTGGGGTAACGGTCAACTTGTTGTCTTTGTGGTCTTCAGTCCTGAGACTGGTTGATGCAGCTCTCCATGCTACTCTATCCTGTGCAAGCTTCTTCATCTCCCAGTACCTACTGCAACCTACATCCTTCTGAATCTGCTTAGTGTATTCATCCCTTGGTCTCCCTCTACGATTTTTACCCTCCACGCTGCCCTCCAATGCTAAATTTGTGATCCCTTGATGCCTCAAAACATGTCCTACCAACCGATCCCTTCTTATAGTCAAGTTGTGCCACAAACTTCTCTTCTCCCCAATCCTATTCAATACCTCCTCATTAGTTATGTGATCTACCCATCTAATCTTCAGCATTCTTCTATAGCACCACATTTCGAAAGCTTGTATTCTCTTCTTGTCCAAACTAGTTATCGTCCATGTTTCACTTCCATACATTGCTACACTCCATACAAATACTTTCAGAAACGACTTCCTGACATTTAAATCTATACTCGATGTTAACAAATTTCTATTCTTCAGAAACGTTTTCCTTGCCATTGCTAGTCTACATTTTATATCCTCTCTACTTCGACCATAATCAGTTATTTTACTCCCTAAATAGCAAAACTCCTTTACTACTTTAAGTGTCTCATTTCCTAATCTAATTCCCTCAGCATCACCCGACTTAATTCGACTACATTCCATTATCCTCGTTTTGCTTTTGTTGATGTTCATCTTATATCCTCCTTTCAAAACACTATCCATTCCGTTCAACTGCTCTTCCAAGTCCTTTGCTGTCTCTGACAGAATTACAATGTCATCGGCGAACCTCAAAGTTTTTATTTCTTCTCCATGAATTTTAATACCTACTCCGAATTTTTCTTTGGTTTCCTTTACTGCTTGCTCAAAATACAGATTGAATAACATCGGGGAGAGGCTACAACCCTGTCTCACTCCTTTCCCAAACACTGCTTCCCTTTCATGCCCCTCGACTCTTATAACTGCCATCTGGTTTCTGTACAAATTGTAAATAGCCTTTCGCTCCCTGTATTTTACCCCTGCCACCTTCAGAATTTGGAAGAGAGTATTCCAGTTAACATTGTCAAAAGCTTTCTCTAAGTCTACAAATGCTAGAAACGTAGGTTTGCCTTTATTGCCTCACGTGTTCCAACATTTCTACAGAATCCAAACTGATCTTCCCCGAGGTCCGCTTCTACCAGTTTTTCCATTCGTCTGTAAAGAATTCGCGTTAGTATTTTGCAGCTGTGACTTATTAAACTGATAGTTCGGTAATTTTCACATCTGTCAACACCTGCTTTCTTTGGGATTGGAATTATTATATTCTTCTTGAAGTCTGAGGGTATTTCGCCTGTCTCATACATCTTGCTCACCAGAAGGAAGAGTTTTGTCAGGACTAGCTCTCCCAAGGCCGTCAGTAGTTCTAATGGAATGTAGTCTACTCCCGGGGCCTTGTTTCGACTCAGGTCTTTCAGTGCTCTGTCAAACTCTTCACGCATTATCTTATCTCCCAATTTCATTTTCATCTACATCCTCTTCCATTTCCATAATATTGTCCTCAGGTACATCGCCCTTGTATAAACCCTCTATATACTCCTTCCACCTTCCTGCTTTCCCTTCTTTGCTTAGAATTGGGTTGCCATCTGAACTCTTGATATTCATACAAGTGGTTTTCTTTTCTCCAAAGGTCTCTTTAATTTTCCTGTAGGCAGTATCTATCTTACCCCTAGTGAGACGAGCCTCTACATCCTTACATTGTCCTCTAGCCATCCTTGCTTAGCCATTTTGCACTTCCTGTCGATATCATTTTTGAGACGTTTGTATTACTTTTTGTCTGCTTCATTTACTGCATTTTTATATTTTCTCCTTTCATCAATTAAATTCAATATTTCTTCTGTTACCCAAGGATTTCTACTAGCCCTCGTCTTTTTACCTACTTGATCGTCTGCTGCCTTCGCTACTTCATCCCTCAGAGCTACCCATTCTTCTTCTACTGTATTTCTTTCCCCAATTCCTGTCAATTGTTTCCTTATGCTCTCCCTGAAACTCTCTACAACTTCTGGTTCTTTCAGTTTATCCAGGTCCCATCTCCTTAAATTCCCACCTTTTTGTAGTTTCTTCAGTTTCAATCTGCAGTTCATAACCAATAGATTGTGGTCAGAATCCACATCTGCCCCTGGATATGTCTTACAATTTAAAACCTGGTTCCTAAATCTCTGCCTTACCATTATATAATCTATCTGATACCTTTTAGTATCTCCAGGATTCTTCCAGGTATACAACCTTCTTTCATGATTCTTGAACCAAGTGTTAGCTATCATTAAGTTATGCTCTGTGCAAAATTCTACAAGGCGGCTTCCTCTTTCATTTCTTCCCCCCAATCCATATTCACCTACTATGTTTCCTTCTCTCCCTTTTCCTACTGTTCGAATTCCAGTCTCCCTTCACTACCTGAATCATTTCTTTTATCTCGTCATACATTTCATCAATTTCTTCATCATCTGCAGAGCTAGTTGGCATATAAACTTGTACTACTGTAGTAGGCATGGGCTTTGTGTCTATCTTGGCCACAATAATGCGTTCACTATGCTGTTTGTAGTAGCTTACCCGCACTCCTATTTTTTTATTCATTATTAAACCTACTCCAGCATTACCCCTATTTGATTTTGTATTTATAACCCTGTAATCACCTGACCAAAAGTCTTGTTCCTCCTGCCACCGAACTTCACTAATTCCCACTATATCTAACTTCAACCTATCACTTTCCCTTTTTAAATTTTCTAACCTACCTGCCCGATTAAGGGATCTGAAATTCCACGCTCCGATCCGTAGAACGCCAGTTTTCTTTCTCCTGATAACGACGTCCTCTTGAGTAGTCCCCGCCCGGAGATCCGAATAGGGGACTATTTTACCTCCGGAATATTTTACCCAAGAGGACGCCATCATCATTTAATCATACAGTAAAGCTGCATGTCCTCGGAAAAAATTACGGCTGTAGTTTCCCCTTGCTTTCAGCCGTTCGCAGTACAAGCACAGCAAAGCCGTATTGGTTAATGTTACAAGGCCAGATTAGTCAATCATCCAGACTGTTGCCCCTGCAACTACTGAAAAGGCTGCTGCCCCTCTTCAGGAACCACACGTTTGTCTGGCCTCTCAACAGATACCCCTCCGTTGTGGTTGCACCTACGGTACGGCCATCTGTATCGCTGAGGCACGCAAGCCTCCCCACCAACGGCAAGGTCCATGGTGTATTGTGTACACTCGGTAAAATGAATAACCACCTGAACGTGCTGGCTGCCACAAAAAATGCATACGAATTTTTCCTTATCCATCACAAAGCAAGGCCTCACACAAGTCTGCACCCCCTAGAAGAGCTCACAAAACTTCATTGGAATGTTCTTCCTCATCCACCCTAAAGCCCCGATCTCGCATCTTTCGACTTCCATCTATCTTACCCAGTGAAGGATGCATCCCGTGTGAAGCAGTACATAGATGACGGGGAGGTTATTGATGCAGCAAGACGTCGACCAGTAGAGTGGTACCGTGCCGACATACGGGCCCTCGCAGTAAAGTGGCGTATGGTCGTCGCATTGAACGGAAATTATGCTGAAGAAGAGGGTTTTGTAGCAAAAAGAGTAAGGAATATTATTATGTATAGGAATCCTGAAGGAAACCAACCTGCATTCAAAAAAAGTGTTGTATTAGGTATTGAACGCACCTCGTATAAGTTAAATGATCTTCGAGACCCACAAGAACAACGTGAGGTACGATTGTAATGTGTTCGTTAATAGCTGGTCCGGCTACATCGTACCGTTTGATACAGTGATGCAAATATGTGGCATTCGAGAGTCGGTCATGGGTCGCACGTGATGCGTGTGACATCCATCGATAGGCGACGTACAGAGAAGGACGTTGGTACTTGGATGAACATATATTGAAAACTGAAATACACAATTTGGATGTTCCACAGTTAATACTGATAATTCGTTATGAACCAGTTTCTGGATCAAGACTAAACAGATACTCCACAAATACGTGAAAAAAAACGGTTCTCAAAGACTTAGTTTGCTTAATTTCGACAGTGAATTTCCATTACTTAAATCCAAAATGACCCGTTTTACTTTCAAATTCAACGAAAGTAGCCTCGTCAGAGTTTGAGAACAAGCACCAAAAGAGCGTACAGCACGAAAACTCCCGCATATAAATTAGTGAGTAATTGAGGAAACGATTATAATTTTGGTCAGTTGTAATTGATAGAGCTAAATAAACTCCCACCGGTAATGAAAATGCTGTAATGTGACGTTTCATTGAACGTAAACTCAATTTACGAAGGTGACAGCTGTCAGAATCAAACTATTCACCGGTAACGTGCCTTGCACCAATAGCTACCGAACGAGTAGCTTTGCTATGATTGGTCGGCGCCGGGAATCTAATGGCGTACGCTACCATTTACGCGGGACAACACATACCACAAGAAACACCTAAATGAGAGCTATAAAAGCACTACAAATGTGTCTGAAAACAACAGCCCCCTACCCCCCCCCCCCCCCCCCCCCGGCCCAAAAAAAAAATGATGCGTAAGAACATATGCAGTAACAGTTGCAATGAAATAAACATAAAGAAAGGGGAAGGCCGGCCGGAGTGGCCGTGCGGTTCTAGGCGCTACAGTCTGGAGCCGAGCGACCGCTCCGGTCGGAGGTTCGAATCCTACCTCGGGCATGGATGTGTGTGATGCCCTTAGGTTAGTTGGGTTTAAGTAGTTCTAAGTTCTAGGGGACTGATGACCACAGATGTTAAGTCCCATAGTGCTCAGAGCCATTTGAACCATTTGAACCTCAGAAGTTAAGTCGCATATTGCTCAGAGTCATTTTGAAAGGGGAAGAAAATGGCAACAACTGCCGTTTATGATGGTCGACAATGTGAACACAGACTGTAATACACTTCAGTAAAATGAGGTTTATTCTTAAAGAAAGCAAGTGTAAGGAAAATTTTGTCACAAAACAATTATACTCAAAACTACATGAAATTCTTTGAGTCCTTAAAGCAAGGTAGCGCTTAGCATTACAGTTTCTCTTTCTGTAGACAAGACGTCGTGACGTCAGCGGTAGCGCGTTGGTACGGATGGCATAGCATTTATGACTCCATTAGTCATGAAACTGTTATGGACACATCCTTTTGGTTGCTATATGCTCCTCCACACAATAATATTATCATCATTTGCTTTTCTGTGGTAACGGGCTGGTCGGGCGGAATTGCTGTTCTGTAGATCCAGCTTCGCATGTGCGCGATTGCAACGATCCATATACACACGTTTCTGTTTCTAACATCCTGTACGAAGTGTTAAATGAGTATAATAATCAGTTTCTCCAGCTGATCGCAGTACTACACTCCGCCCTCTTTTAACAATCACTACGGCGAATTTAAAGTTGTAGCGGTACTATGGTTTAGGATAGGGAATGTTAGTTTAGCGCAATATTCTGAGCACAAGTTACAGCCAGGTGCAGGCCGGATTGCAGCGAGTTACTCATACCAGTAGTTGCGAAGTAGTATAGAGGCCACAGGGCCGTCAAATTGCTGAAAGAGTACATCTAGCGGTTTTGGATGTCGCAAATCACAGTCAGAAGGACCACTGGCCAACCTAGCGTGTTAAGAGTATGTGATGTCAAGTGGTGCATAGGGTAAAAACAAGTCGCACAGCTGCATATAAATAGGTGAGCGTTTCTAACTAGATTCTTTTAAGTTTTTTCCAAATGGCTCTGAGCACTGTGGGACTTAACATCTGTGGTCATCAGTCCCCTAGAACTTAGAACTACTTAAACCTAACTAACCTAAGGACATCACACACATCCATGCCCGAGGCAGGATTCGAACCTGCGACCGTAGCAGTCGCACGGTTATTCTTTTGAGTGTGGCAGGTCATCTGGACGGTGGGGGGTCTCACACCACCAGCTACACACAGCAGCAGATGGGGCGCCAGCGTTCCAGTCCACAGCAGGTCGCTGGTTCGACCCTCTGAGGCCAACGCTGGGTCTGTAGCCAGACAGCGGCGGGCCACTCCGTGGCTCGCTACTGCGGACAGTCGTCCTGGCTTCCAACCCACGCTGGAGGCATCCTGAGACGAGGGCTGCAGATTCGGACTCGGCATCACGGGCACTTGTTGTCGCCGCGATCTCAGCCACACCGGCGAGAAGCACGCAGGTGCCCGCCTGCAGCTCACACCGAACAGTGTTGAGTTGGCAGGGATGCAGACAGCCAAGTCGACTGCCGGCATTCTAACGACGACGCAACTCCACTGGCGTACAAGGCCGACACACAGCTGTGCGTGCACGGGTCGCTGAGGCAGCCATTCCGCGCCTAGCCGTTTCGCAGACAACAAAGTGATGTCCTCAGCATTGCGCGACCCGGTGATGCAGACTGAGGGGAACACGGCACTGTAGTTGGAAACAATAAATCACTTGTAATGCTCGGACGTGTCTTAATATGGTGCCTTCTAACTCTTCCCGCTACATTTGGTCATCCTGATACATACGCTGGCAGAAGTTGCCACTACAAAGTTCTGGCGGAAACAGTGCCACACGCCACAGTCGCTTTGCATGTCTCCATAGGAACAGTTAACGTTTTAGTGCGTGGAAATTCATTAAGCAGCGAACGAGATAGTAACTCGAAAGTATTTTGTTTCCCACAGCCCGGCTGGCTGCAAACAGTTCAGTTCTCACAAAGACAATCACAGTCCAATCACACAACCACTGTCACTACTGTTTATAGTGCTCCACGAAACTCACCATACCCACACAGCCTAACATTTCGCCTACCGCTGTGGCCGAGCGTTTCTAGGCGCTTCAGTCCGGAACCACACAGCTGCTGCGGTCGCAAGTTTGAATCCTGCATCGGGCCTGGATGTGTGTGATGTCCGTAGGTTAGTTAGATTTAAGTAGTTCTAAGTTTAGGGGGCTGGTGACCTCAGATGTTAAGTCCCATGGTGCTTAGAGCCATTTGAACCATTTCCTAACATTTCGTTCCATAACGCTCACGCTGACGTTCAGTTTAAGCCGTTGGCGAAAAAAAAAGAACCCCATGAGTTTCGGTGTGATTCTGTCTAGCGAGATTACACAATGTAAATCGCGCGTAGGTCACTCACTGTCTGGCTGCAACTATCGATGTCGCTCTCGGATCTCAGTTCCTAAATCAGTACTATATGTTACATTTAGTTTCACTCAGCTCATTGCGCGTAAATATTACAAAAAAAATAATGAAACGCACATTAAAAGTGATTCATGTAGCAATACAACTAAAGTAACGTTTAATATTAAATAACAAAGAAAAAAGTATTCCAGACCGCCAGATATTTAGTTATAGAGCAAAAGGAAGCACAAGAGAAGAAAGAAGAAACAGTAAAAAGTATCTCGCATAGTTAGAAATATCTTCACAAACTTCAGCGAAAATGTATACAGTGCAACCTGGGTATAACAATATTCAAAGGACCTTGAAAATTAAGTTGTTATGAACGAGTCTCTTAAACAGGTTTCGTATTTTCAGTCTATTGTAGTGGAAAATGGAAAAGAACAAACTAATTTAGCCTTGTTTTCTTTTACATACAGTGTTCTTTCGTAAGCTTACATGAATATAGCATATAAAGTAGTACATCGTGTACTCACCAAACCTCTTTACTTAGGTCTGAAGCAATCAGTCATTTTACTCTACTGTCTATTTGCGCAATACACACATTCTAAAGTGTGCTGTGTGTTCATTATTTCATTTGCAATTTCACTGCTCCATTGCATGGCTTCATAGAACATGTTCACAATTCTAATCGCTTCTAAAGCGTCACTTACATTAGGGATAGGCACTTTATTTCATTTTTCTTCCTCTTCCTCTTCGTATCCATCGCTAACCTCACGTCACAGGGGCTCTGATTCTTCATTTCATTTGCAATACCTTCTTCATTTTGCACTTCGGTTGTGACAAGGTCATCATCTATTGTTGCGTATATTTTAAAGTCCTACTGATTGAGAATATCAAAGCTGATTTCTTTTAGATATGCAGATAGCGGAAAGTCATCAGTGTCATTGAGCGTGTCTTCAGTTTCGGTCGCATTTATTCCTTCAGTTTCGATCCCCGAAGGACGGAAACAGTTTCTGATGGCTTTGGCTGTGAACCGACTCCAAGCTTCGGTATCATTTTCAGCAATATGAGATTACGATAGTGACATTTCAGACTCCTAATTACTCTTTGGTCCATGGGATGCAATTAGCTTGTCCTATTTGTAAGAAGAAAAACAAGCTTAATATTCTCCAAACCAAAAAGTGCAGGATGTGTTGGACAGTTGTCAACGAAATCCAGTATCTTCCTTTTCTGACATCCAGGTTCCCGATCTCAACGCCGTATTTCGGCTTCAGAGAGTTCAGATGTCATCCAGGACTTTTTATTAGCATTGTAGTTCACTGGCATATTTTTTACATGTTTAAAATATCTAGGATTTTTTCATTTACCCGTCACGGGAAACTTTTTCTTCTCAGTTCCGTGTGTGTCAGCACAAACCAGAGCTCTTATTCGTTCTTAGATAACTTGCCACCAACACATTTTCGTCCTTGAATTTCAGAGTTTTGTCACGTGTCAATTTGAAGAAAATGCCAGTCTCGTCTGCATTAAAGATGTCATAATCTGCATATCCTTCACGAATTATAGGCCACACTGTAATGAACCAATGCTAGATTGTTTCAATATTCACACTATTAGCTTCACCGCTCATATTGCCAAAAGTGATGCCGTGACGCTGCTTCTATCTGTCAATCTAACCACTGCTGCATACAAAATATTCATCTTTCAATTTCTTGGCTAATTGTTCTGTTTTCACAATAAGGAGAGGTGCAGTAATGGGTACTTTGATGTTTCTCTGTTGAATAAGCTACTTAAGTAGCGCTTCATCCACGTCGCGCTGTTCAGCTTTTAGTAAACGCTTAATTTTAGAACTAATTTGTTCAAAAGCAGTAATAATTTTATCCTTGTTCTTCCAAAGCGTTTGCACTGTGGAATTTACGAAGCCAAATTGATGATATACCTCAACCATTTTAGCTCCATTCTCAACTTCATGAAGCACTTTCACTTTTTTTCCACTTTCTTTTACTGGTCATGCTGTTCTAAAACGCATGCACTTTGTAACAGACTGTTACGGAAACTGACATAACTGGTGCTGTTGACATGTTCTATGATTGTCATCACTAATGTACTATGAATGCCCTAGGGTAAGAATGAGGTGTGGTGCCTTCACTACATGTATTGTTGACGGAAGGACAGAAGAATACGTCAGGTTACCATATTACAACAACAGATTTCCTTATACAGATTCTTGGAAAATCTTGTTGCTAACTAAGGCTGAAAATGACGTTATATACGAGGTACACACATATACGTTTGAAGTATTAAGCATGGATGGGAAGTATGTTCCTTTACGACGAATATGGGCACACAACAGAAATCACGACGTTATAGACCAGATGTCGTTGTAACCGATGACGTTATAAGGAAGTTCAACTGTAGCTGTACGAAGGCCGTTTTTCCGAAGATTTGTGACACTTTATGATTTGACATCTATACAAAACAGCACAAGCATAACGAAACTCACAAAAAATCCAAGAAAAATTAAATCCTATATTTAATTACACTCGAATATTAAAACTATGAAAATGTGCAAGGCAAAAAGAACACAAGTCAGTAGTGGTACAGGCTACTATGTTAAATATATCTGGTAACTGAGATGAACAAAAAACAAACAAAAAAAACAAAAAAAACAAAAACAGAAAAGCAGGAGCAGTGGGAAAAGTGTGGGGAGGAGTCTAAGGTATGTGGATGGAGAACAGCTGTACTATTTACAACAAATACCTTGTCTTAATGTGAGAAAGCCCCCACCATGAACCATGGTCGTTGCCGTTGGTGGGGAGGCTTGCGTGCCTCAGCGATAGAGATAGCCGTACCGTAGGTGCAACCACAACGGAGGGGTATCTGTTGAGAGGCCAGACAAAGGCGTGATTCCTGAAGAGGGGCAGCAGCCTTTTCAGTAGTTGCAGTGGCAACAATCTGGATGATTGACTGATCTGGCCCTGTAACAGTAACCAAAACTGCCTTGCTGTGCTGGTACTGTGAACGGCTGAAATCAAGGGGAAAATACAGCCGTAATTTTTCCTGAGGGCATGCAGCTTTACTGTATGGTTAAATGATCATGGCGTCCTCTTGGGTAAAATATTCCCGAGGTAAAATGATCACCCATTCGGATCTCCGAGCGGGGGCTACTCAAGAGGACATCGTTATCAGGAGAAAGAAAACGCGCTCTGTGGTTCAGAGCGTGGAATGTCAGATCCCTTAATCGGGCAGGTAGGTTAGAAAATTTAAAAAGGGAAATGGATAGGTTAATGTTAGATACAGTGGGAATTAGTGAAGTTCGGTGGCAGGAGGAACATGACTTTTGGTCAAGCGAATACAGAGTGAATACAAAATCGAATAGGGGTAATTAAGGAGTAGGTTTAATAATGAATAAAAAATAGGTGTGCGTACTGAACGCATTATTGAGACCAAGATAGACACGAAGCCCACGCCTACTACAGTAGTACAAGTTCATATGCCAACTAGCTCTGCAGATGACGAAGAAATTGATGAAATGTATGATGAGGTAAAGGAAATTATTCAGATAGTGAAGGGAGACGAAAATTTATTTGTCATGCGTGACTGGAACTCGATAGTACGAATAGGAAGAAACGGAAACGTAGTAGGTGAATATGGATTGGAGGTAAGAAATGAAAGAGGAAGCAGCCTGATAGAATTTTGCACAGAGCACAACTTAATCATAACTAACACTTGGTTCAAGAATCATGAAAGAAGGTTGTATACATGGAAAAAGCCTGGAGATACTAAAAGGTATCAGATACATTATATAATGGTAAGACAGAGATTTAGGAACCAGGTTTTAAATTGTAAGACATTTCCTGGGGCAGATGTGGACTCTGACCACAATATATTGGTTATGAACTATAGATTAAAACTGAAGAAACTGCAAAAAGGTGGGAATTTAAGGAGATGGGACCTGGATAAACTGACTAAACCAGAGGTTGTACAGAGTTTCAGTGAGAGCATAGGGGAACAATTGTCAGGAATGGGGGAAAGAAATACAGTAGAAGGAGGGATGAAGTAGTGAAGGCAGCAGAGGATCAAGTAGGTAAAAAGACGAGGGCTGATAGAAATCCTTAGGTAACACAAGAGATATTGAATTTAATTGATGAAAGGAGCAAATATAAAAATGCAGTATATGAAGCAGGCAAAAAGGAATACAAACGTCTCCAAAATGAGATAGACAGGAAGTGCAAATGGCTAAGCTGGGATGGCTAGAGGACAAATGTAAGGATGTAGAGGCTTAACTCACTAGGAGTAAGACAGGAGACAGGAGAATTAGAGATACCTTAGGACAAAAGAGAACCACTTTTATGAATATCAAGATCACAGATGGAAACCCTGTTCGAAGCAAAGAAGGGAAAGCAGAAAGGTGTAAAGGGTATATAGAGGGTCTATACAAGGGCGATTTTCTTGAGGACAATATTATGGAAATGGAATACGAGGCAGATGAAGATGAAATGGGAGATATGATAATGCGTGAAGAGTTTGACAGAGCACTGAAAGACCTGAGTCGAAACAAGGCTCTGGGCATAGACAACATTCCATTAGAACTACTGACAGCCTTGGGAGAGCCAGTCCTGACAAAACTCTACCATCTGGTGAGTAAGATGTATGAGAGAGGCCAAATTCCCTCAGACTTCAAGAATAATATAATAATTCCAATCCCAAAGCAAGCAGGTGTTGACAGACGAGAAAATTACGGAACTATCAGTTTAATAAATCACGGCTGCTAAGTACTAACACGAATTCTTTACGGACGAATGGAAAAACTGGTAGAAATCAACCTCGAGGAAGATCAGTTTGGATTCCGCAGAAATATTGGAACACGTGAGGCAATACTGACCCTGCGACTTATCTTACAAAATAGATTAAGGAAAGGCAAACCTACGTTATAGCATTTGTAGACATAGAGAAAGCTTTTGACAATGTTGACTGGAATACTCTCTTTCAAATTCTAAAGGTGGCAGGGGTAAAATACAGGGAGCGAAAGGCTATTTACAATTTGTACAGAAACCAGATGGCAGTTATAAGAGTCGAGGGGCATGAAAGGGGGGCATTGGTTGGGAAGCCAATTAGACAGGGTTGTAGCCTATCCCGGATGTTATTCAATATGTATATTGAGTAAGCAGTGAAGGAAACAAAAGAAAAATTCGGAGTAGGTATTAAAATCCATGGAGAAGAAATAAAAACTTTGAGGTTCGCCGATGACATTGTAATTCTGTCAGAGACCGTAAAAGGACCTGGAAGAGCAGTTGAACGGAATGGACAGTGTCTTGAAAGGAGGATATAAGATGAACATCAACAAAAGCAAAACGAGGATAATGGAATGTAATCGAATTAAGTCGGGTGATGCTGAGGGAATTAGTTTAGGAAATGAGACCCACTTAAAGTAGTAAAAGAGTTTTGCTATTTGGGGAGCAAAATAGCTGATGATGGTAGAAGTAGAGTGGATATAAAATGTAGACTGGCAATGGCAAGGAAAGCGTATCTGAAGAAGAAAATTTTGTTGAGTATAGATTTAAGCTTCAGGAAGTCGTTTCTGAATGTATTTGTATGGATAGTAGCCATGTATGGAAGTGAAACATGGACGATAAATAGGACAAGAAGAGAATAGAAGCTTTCGAAATGTGGTGCTACAGAAGAATGCTGAAAATTAGATGGGTAGATCACATAACTAATGAGGAGGTATTGAGTAGAATTGGGGAGGAGTTTGTGGCACATCTTGACTAGAAGAAGAGATCGGTTGGTAGGACATGTTCTGAGGCATCAAGGAATTGCCAATTTACTATTGGAGGGGAGTGTGGAGAGTAAAAATCGTAGAGGGAGACCAAGAGGTGAATACAATAAGCAGATTCAGAAGGATGTAGGTTCCAGTAGCTACTTGGAGATGAACCTTGCACAGGATAGATTAGCATGGAGAGCTGCATCAAACCTGTCTCAGGACTGAAGACCTCAACAACAACAACAAAAAGGTGAGAAAAATGTTAACTGGCTACTCGTACTTAGGCAAGGGTGAACAATGGAACTATATTTGCTCGTTCTGGCAGATTTCTATGACTGGTGTTTGCTGATAGCCAAAACGTTCAAGTAATGTTAGTTCCATGCCTTTATTCCCTGTATAAAGAACACCGCGTTTTATTTCATGTAATGATATCGTGTTATGAGACTTTACAGCTCTACAGAGGTTATGATAGCATACTATGACCTCTAATGTGATGTTCTGCATAGACGGTGGTAAAAAAGTATTTCTGCGCTAGTGATATACTGAATTTACGTCTTTCCTAAGCCATGTTCCTGTTCAGTCAGTTACTTTTCGTCTGTGTTTGCTGGAATTATGGAATGCCATATCACTCACTATTTCTGTAGTGACCCAATGTCAATGTATTTCACCTTTCAATTGTGTCCAGACAACTGTTTACGGTGGAAATCGCACATGTTCCTATTTTCAGTAAGGAAAGTGCCTTCTGGCATATAACATTGGCTTCTCTTCGCCTTGCATTGAATTATAAGCAGGTATAATTAAAAAAAAAAAACACTGTTTCAGTGAGCAAAACTATTCAGTTTCTATTACGATGATTTTCTGTTTTGTACTCAAAACGTCAGCCGTGACTCACTGTTAGCTCCATCTGGACATGCTGTAACTACTGGGTGAAACGTTTCATTCCTCCGCTAACAACTAAACTGTCAAATACAGTGTTGTTAGGTTATGCAAGCGGCTGCCCCATCGGAGGTTCCAGTCCTTTTTCGGGTATGGTTGTGTGTGTTGTCGTTAGCGTAAGTTAGTTTAAGTTAGATTAAGTAGTGCAGAAGCTTAGAGACAGATGACGCTAGCAATTTGGTCCCATAAGACCTTACTACAAATTTCCAATTAGGTTATGCAAGCAAGGCCACCGGTCCAACGTGGAAGCCATGACACACTTACAGCAACAAGTGTGCCCTGCATTCTTGACAGTAGTCCTATAATCGCGTGTTATACAAATATTACATATACTGTAAGAATGTGCAGTATAGAAATTTTACATTAAATTTTCTGTGCACTGTCGTCAAAATTAATAAACAACGGAAATGCAGTTAGTTATGCGTTTTATTCTGGTACGGATGAAAGTAATCAACTGGCAAACTATGATCAAACGCTTTGTTTCAGAAAGGCTGTGAGTAACCTGACAAAATACCTGGAGGGAAGCTGTTCAATTACACTGTCAGTTCACAGTGGCGGCTGCATCATCAACTCTGTCACATGCTCTTCACCTGCAGCTATATCTGCATGTATGCCCCGCAGTTCACAACCAAGTGCTTGGCAGAGGGCTCATCTGACTACCTTCAGATTATATCTCTGGATTTCCACAATCAAACAGCGCACAGAAAAAAACATAAACAATCTTTCGGTGCGAGCAGTGATTTCTCTTATTTTATTACGATTATTATATCTCCCAATGTAGGTGGGAGTGGAGAAAATAATGTCACATTCGAGCGAGAATATTGGTGGTTGTAATTACGTGGAAATCATACCCGTGACACTCTCGGCCCTATTTCGCAATAACTTGAACTTTTCCGACGTCTTCCGTCAATCCTACGCCATAAGGCTCCCGTACCTTGCAGCAATACTTCAGAAGAGGACGGACAAGGGTAATGTATGTAGCCTCTTTAGTAGATCCCTTGCATCTTCTATGTGATCTACCCAAGAAACACAGATACGTGTAAGGCTTTACTACAAGATTTTCTAAGCGATCGTTCCAGTTCTTAATTGTAATACCTCGGTAATTAGTTGAACTCACAGCCTTTAGATTTGTGTGGTTGATCTCGTAACCGAAATTTGTCGCTGGATTACCTAACAGTTTCCATTATTTAGCGTCAACTGGCACTTTTCACACCATAGAGAAATCTCGTCTAAATCATTCTGTAATGCGGTTTGATTTTCTGATCACTTTAGTGGACGGTAAACGACAGCATCATGTGCATATAATCTACGAGGACTGCTCAGATTACCTCCTAAAATAGTTTATATGGATTAGGAACAGCAAACGACCTATCAAAGGTGTTGGAAACGACAGATGTCACTCCTATTTTACTCAACGAATTCTGCTCAATTACTTCTGTGCTGTGACCTTTCTGACAGAAAATCACGAATCCAGTCACACAATCGCGACGATAAGCCATTGGCATGCAGTTTTATTAGAAGCCGCTTGTGAGGAACGTTTTCATAAGCCCCTGTCGATTGCTCTCATCACATCATGTGGATAAAGAGGTAGTCGTGTTTCACAAGAATTGTAATTTCTGAAACCGTGCTTTATTTTATTCGACGTTATTGATACTGTTAGAACACATCATACGTTCCAAAATCTTACTCCAGATCGATGTCACTGATAGTGCTGCTTAATTCGATGTATTATTGTTAGTTCCTATCATGAGCATTAATGTGAGCTTGGATACGGATATTCCGTCAAGCGAGCAACCATATAACTGTATGGGGCTATATCAGCATACTCTGAGAAAACGTAACTGGCATAGAACTTGGCCGGAAAGGCTTGTCTTTCTTCAGTGATCTACGTTGTTTGCTATATTGTTGTTGACAGTATTAGTGACATCAATGCGAATAGCCTGGTTCGGACTAATATGGTGTCGTAAGTGGTTGCAAGAAACAGAAACCGAAGGCTGCCGCCTATTCGAACAAATTTCATTACATAGAATTCCTGTAAAAAGTGTGGAGGCCAAATTACGCAGAAAGGCCAGATGAAGCCATGTTAAATGCAAAAGATACGACTTCGGAACTTGTTTGTGGGTTCTGAGTTTAGAAAGTTTTCAAAAGAAACTAATCCCTATGAAAACTACGGATATTTAACGTACGGTACATTCCAGGAACATAGATTTCCGCTATTGGAGTCTGTGTCAGTAAAATTCTTCCGTCTGTTTAACAGCACGATATGATAAAAATACAAATTTTACGCTGCTATTGCAGGCTGCTTGGTAAAGATTGATACACAAATTACATTTAAACGAAATTTCATAACAGCTACTAATTATTTTTACTGATATAATTGTATTGCCAGAGCGCTGAAAATCAGTCTATTGCCAAATTTTTACCATACTTAAACTAATTCTTACGACGGCTTTTCTTTGTATAACATTTCCATGACAAAAATATAATATTCCATTGTGGAAACGGCCATTATTTGTGGGAAGACTACCTGCACAAGGACAAAGACACATTGTTGTAGTAGAAACAAACTTCATCGTTATCCCGCATTCTTGAATCGAGTTGTCTAGATTCCACATGTTAGTAACATCATTGTTTCGGAGAGGAGTCAGCCGAAAGTTGACTATGCAACAAATGTTCGTTGTACTCGTTAAAGCATAATATATATTTAAAGGATTCTGCTTTTTAAATTAATTTTCAACCCCTACTTGTTGACAGCTTTTCTAATACATTGTTTCTATTCTAAAATGGATCAGAACGCGAAATAACCTTCTGCACAATAAGGGCGATCAAAAAGTTTCCGTTTGAGAGCGTTTCTGCAGCGCATTTGCAACTGGTGCAACTCCGATGCGGGTTTATAAGTACCGAACTGTACGCAAGGATTCAGTGGGGCATTCGTGTCTTTCCGACGTGCGTGCGGAGAATGCGGAAACTTGAGCTATGGCGACGTTATTACCGAATGCATCTGAACAAGACCAAGGGGCTGTTATTTGTTTCTTGAGTGCCGTTGGACGAACACCGGTTGACATCCAAAGGACATGAGGCCGATGATTTTGGTTTGTGGGGCGCTCAACGGCGTGGTTATCAGCGACCGTACGAATTCCAAATATTTTCGCTTTCCAGTCTCGCCATTGTTCTGAATGATCATGGAATGATGAGGACAACACAAACACGCAGTCTTTGGGCGGAGAAAATTCCCGACCCGCGCAAAATCGAAATCGGGACCCTGTGATCCAGGGCCAGCAACGCTAACCACTAGACAAGAGCCGGCCGCAGAGTCCAAAGGCGAATGCAGGATGTATATGGGGCAGCCAGTCTGTCGAAAACCACCGATATGGAATTGTCCAGCCAACTGCTGGAAGGGTGATGCTCACCCTGTCCTTAGACTTCCGGGCCACATGGCTTCTTGATTTCAAGGAAACTATTGTCTCCGTCACTGGGAACAGGTACAGCGCTAAAAGTGGAGAAATTACGGCGTGCAATTAAGGCGAAACGTCCGAGAAAACTGCGGCAATGGGTGCTGCCGCTTCGTGATAACTCACGTCGCCATATGGAAAATGTCGTAAAGCAGAAGTTAACGCCAGCTCAAGTGGGAAACACGCGAGGGATCGTCCTATTTTCCCGATCTCACTCCAGATGTATAGCAGGCAGTTACGAGCTTCTCCTTGTAGCAGGACATCAGTCTACATCATAGCCGTCATATAAATTATTAATAAATAGTTTCTGGAATGCGTTAGCTGTTTCGAACTCAAACTTTGTAGCACTTCCAGAGAGACCGCACTATTACCCATTTCGTAATGGTTGAACCCTGACTTTGAGCTCATATACTGGTTACAATGCACGACAAACGTCGATGAGTTGTACCCTACCGAAATCGTGTAAATAGCTACTTTTATTTGCTAAGTATTTTAGTTGAAAAGGGGATGACCTTCAAGGTGCTTTTTCGAACATCTTTCGGCGGGTGTCAACTTTGAAGTGACACAAAAGCATTCACGTAATTACGTTGACAATTTTCTTTGAACAGTTTAAAGATACAACCATTCTCTACTTACAAGGAGGTTTTTGTTAGTTTCCTATTTGTCGTTTTTCCGCGACAATGGCGGGTGTAGATTATTATAATTCGACTAATCCACTTATGAACAAGAGTAAAAGTATAAATGCTAGCTCTGTTGCTGCCTTTCACAGCTGTTACGCTTTAATGCACACAACTCTATATAACGTGCTTTTATTAAGTGTTCAATGTTATTTGATTTTGGGTCCTTCCGCGCTGCGTGCTCTCTTGTGCTATGTGGCCGAACCTCTGGTTAGTATTTACATTTCACATATCATTGTTGCAATGTTTACATCGAAACTTGCCGTCGGATAGGAAACAATCGCGCTGTCATTCTTTGTTTTATACGCGAGCGGGACAATCTGCTTGATATAATCGATTGCCTTGTACTTATGTTAAACCACGCATCACTTACGGGGTTCTGAAAAGCACATGATGGAAAGTGCGTGTGCTTTTTTTGAAGCCCACCGAGGACATGACGCGAGCAGTTCCATATCACAGCCAGTAAAGAGAACTTCTGAATGTCTCTATATTTATAAAAGTACAGTGAAGAAATTTTGATATAATATAGAGAAACATCACATCTTGTATCATAAAATAAGAGCATTGGTAGGCGAATAGGGTTCGAGTCGACGAATTTACACGGGAAGTCATCAGAAGGAAAATCCACGATTTCAACACGGAAAAGTAGTTTCCAGCAATATCAGTCGTACTGGAAAGTTGAAAAAAGAAATAAACTCCTGAAGGAAAATAACCGAGTAGCAGAAAAAAGGAATCTGTTGTTGCGTGCTGGGAAGATCTACTTGCCGAACGCGGGATGGACTTTAAGTACAACGATGACAGTTGGTGTGGTGCAAATCTTTCCAGCAAGAAACAAAGATGCCTTATGCACTGGAAAATGCATACTATTATCTCAGAGGAACTGTTCAGAAGTGGAATGGCTGAAAAGGTAGAAATGAAACACAGTCTGGGTATGGGGAAAGGATTATAATGTTTCACGTTGGGAACGAAGGTGAGTTAATGCAATACGGTGGCTTCTCTTTTATTTCACAACAAGGAGGAATAGATTATCGTTATGAGATGAGTACCAGACACTACGTAGTTTTGTTTGAGAGCGTTCTCGAGAAATTACCAAACAGATCTGAGGTTGTTATGTCAAACGTTGTTAAATGCAGTATCACGAAATCCGTCTATGAAATGGAGGAAGGTTTCTATCATTGAAAGACAGAAAGCAATAACATTGAGCTGATGTCATGGCAGACGAGTAACTTAGTAAAGCAGGCCTGCTGCGACACGTGCGATCGAGCTTCATGTCACAAGAATACTTTTTGGAAAACATATAGCATTCAGTGGACAAGGAAACAAACGTCTTGATAACCTGTGGCTTACTGCGAATTCAGTGCTATTGAGCGTCTTTGGGTCTTTGTCAGTCAGAAGGTAGCAACGGAGGACCACATAAATGATACTTTAGAGCTGTGTCGCTCCGCTCTCGAAACTGTTCCACAAGTGTCCGGAGGAATACATGGAGTAATGGGCGCAAACTTGAAACCACATATACACAGTGCAGTAGAACTGTTGCTGTTCCAAGATGACGATTAAAACAGCAGCGGCGAGTCCTCAAACAGTCGCGAAAGCGGATAAGGTAGTTTTTATTTCATTCATTGTTTTTTTCTGCAACGTTTATTCGAGCTACTAGATTTTCCAATAACTGTATAAATGTACAATACATATCATTGGTCTTCTATTGACAGTTGCTTATATGTCCATCGTTCACTTCGAATTTCTCATTTTATCGACCCCTACTCACAGCAACAACTTAACGCGGCAATGCTGTATCTGAATGCCGGTAAGAAGTTACTATTCATCTCTTGTGAATAGGCGGCTGCCGCGCATTACAACAATGGCAAGCGGTAGTATGACAAATATGCTCCAACAGAGCCTCGCATACATTACAGATACTAACGCAGTTCCCTTACAAACTCCTAAATGACATAAACGGAGGGTATTCATTGGTAATAACCTACAACGCAACCTACAAACGTTCAGGCCTTACACCTGTATCTTCTACGCCGCAATAACTACAACGGTATGCGCAATTGTAACGTCATGCCTTTATTATAGATATGAAACAACTAGTCACAAAATCGGCCTGAAAATAGGAAAAGTTGGTATCTTTAATCTATCCAAAGGAACTTCTTTTCTTAATTATGGTCTGGTTTCTATCACTCCTCAAAGTTGCCACTCACCAAAAATTGCTCGAAAGAGCACGCTTGCTCATAAATGTTATCTCGTATGTCGCCCCATTTTGAACTAAAGCGTAATATTCATACGCCAAATAAAATTAGACATTTCCACAATTCTGAAAAGGGACAACACACAGGTGTTCGTTATGCGATGTAACCAGAAAATAAGCACAAAGGCAGGGTCAATTATTGTAACATGGATAATACATTACCCGAAAAATTAATACACGTGGAATGAAGACGTCGATTTTGATCTGATGCTGACATGTGCCACCTAGGGGATAGTAGAAGTCAAAGACATTGTAAAAATAACTTGACTTCCCGAGGGCGCTGCAGTCAAAATGCCGGACTGAAGCGCCTAGAACCGCTTGGTCACAACGGCCGGCTTACCTTACACAAATACGTGGCTATTTTTAGAAGTTTTATATGTTAATGCACATATCTGCCAACTTTGTTTATAACATAATATTTACACAATGGTCGTGCATTTATTATCAGATTTCCTGTTTCAAAACCACAGCAATCACAAAAGTGGTTAAACGCTGTGAGGTGGGAATGTTTCCAAACAACAGAACATCATTTTTTATGTTCTAAACATTTCGAAGAAAGATGTTTCCTTGAAAACTACGTAAATTGCCGAAGGCTGAAAGATGACGCTCTTCCATCTCCCTTTCCTTTTCCGAACCATATACAGTAGAAGGTAAGTTATTTTTGTGAACCATATTTGAACTGTAGAACTTTTGAAGAGACTGATATGCAGGCAACAGGAGATTTGAGTTAACAAATTTTATTTGTACACACAGAAATTATCCTTATGTCTTACCAAACATCCTACTGCATTTCCTTGGAATCTGTTACCAATTCCTCTACGGTCACAGGTTCGAATCCTGCCTCAGGCATTGTTGTGTGTGATGTCCTTAGGTTAGTTAGGTTCAAGTAGTTCTAAGTTCTAGGGAACTGATGACCTCAGATGTTAAGTCCCATAGTGCTCAGAGCCATTTGAACCATTTGAGCAATCCCTGTCCATGCGTCGACATGCAGGAACCGCCATCTTTCGTGTATCGGACTATAGTATTGGTTAGCTCTTGCACCATAAATCGTCCAGGCTCACATCAACTCGTTGCGCAGAGCGGGTATAACTGTTGTTCCTACGAAATGTGTTCCTCCTGTGTAATAACTTTTCTCCTTGTGTACCTCATTAACACCTAAAAATTAAGTAGTGTGTTCTTCCTATTATACTGCATATGCACAGGAAGTAAAATTTCGTTACTTTCTAGCCTTTCTAAACCAAATTTTCAAATATGAACCCTGGATATCACAGTCTACGTCGGAAAATTAGTTACCGACATGGCAGAACATTAGAAAACACATTAGAGCGTTTAAAACTAGTGCATATTGATGTTATGAGGGCTATTTTTTTTAAAGTCTGTTTGGTCTAAAATGGAAACACAGTGAAAATCAACAATGTTTTATTTGCAACATTTAACTACACCTTTCAGTTACTTCTCTACATGAAATTATAATGAAATCCAGACCTTCAACTGCTTGCAGTGATGATAAATATCGACGGGGGCCAGTTGAAAATGTGTGCACCGACCGGGACTCGAACCCGGGATCTCCTGCTTATGTGGCAGATGCTCTATCCGACTCTTTTTGATCTCATTTCCGTGATTGTTCGTTCTATTGGTTAGGGTCGGAATTCCCAATGACACTTGTTCGAGTTCCTCGTCGGCAACCCACTGAGCGAACATGCTGAGATACCGCGCAGGCAAATCCGACTGAGCTACCGAGCACACGGAAGATAGTGCGACGGCAGGGGCTTATCTCTGGCCCGCTCCACGTGAGACCCACACTTACAACTTACTGTTTACATACTACAATGGTAGTGCCCCTGTCCACTATACTCATTACTCGCGACAGTCAATCTACCGATTCCCGTAAGAGTTTGGGCGATGTGAGTGCAACCGCATTGAAGAAGATCATTGGCCGGTAAGCCTTATCTATATGAAGATGGTATCTGTTCTTTCAGACATGTCCAAATTCTGGAAAAGCGTCTTTGTTGCAACTGCAGAGTGCGGTCGAGCATTGTCATGAAGAAGGACGTGCCGGGTGACAACATTCCTCGTCATGTGCTCTGAATTGCCGTTCATAGACGATTTTCTGGCATCGCCTGATTCACTCGCTGAACAAGATTATCGGTCGACAGTCGCTTCCTTCCCTATCTAGTTGCATCATGAACGTCTGTACGGCCTGCTTCAAAGTTGCTGCACCACTGCCCACTTTACTGTCGCGCATGACAGTTACATTATGTGGCCAACACGAAATCAGCGGCAATCATTCAGCATGAAGAAATCGAATAACAGCATACATTTTCCCCTTGGCGGGAGGCACCGTTGTCCTTGCATCTTTAAGTTCTCCCTGCGTACTCTGAACTGACAAATGCTACGTGACGCTATCGACTTGCATAATAGGGATACTACGGGACCCATCTGTGCAAAGCTTCACCGGATTTTCACTGTGGGTTTAACTACCGCGACCGATCGAAAGTTGGAAAAAAGCAGCCTTCGTACACATACAAGCTGCCTAACAAAAACACCAAACGTATTGTGAACTTTGTCTCATAGGCTTAGTTCGTGTAGGCAAACGGTGCTTGTCACCTGCTATGGTTCTACCTTGAAAAATTACTAAACTGTGAGCGGTGGTGGGTGTGAAAACTATCGAAATAGTATTCCAAGCTGTATATCAGAAACTGAGCCACAACGTCCCTACTTCTTTGCTGCAAAATATTACAAAAGGTAACTGTCGCGTGCACTGCAAGGTGAATAGATCTTTTGCTTTCAAAACAAACCACTCAGGGAAATTGTGCCACGTTTTATCAGGCCAACTCGTATCAGTACGAATGTACAAAGACGGATGCCTTATAAGTGGACAATGAAAATTCTCTAGCGGAAGAAATATCTGTACAAAAATGTGAGAATTGACTGTTTAACGTTTGAAGCAGGTACAGAAATGGTAGTCCTGCATTGACACTATACATCATCAATAAAACAGATAGAAGTTCGCATATCGATCAGCCGACGATACCCGAAATTAAAGCTACATCATGTTTCCTTCACTTATTAAAAGGGCGAAAGAGGTACTGGAAGCCATTTATATTCACAGTTGTAACAATAAATACAAATACAAATGAAACTATATGTTTCAGAGACTTTTTCAGATCTCAAACATCTACGATGTGTATATGGAGACTGAATCGACGATTGAAACTTTATACGCATACTTGGATTCGAACACGAGTCTCCACTTCACTAGGAAGATGCGCTAACCGCTAAATCACTATCGCACAGTGACTTCAGATAACTGCGCAGACTACTCTAGCACGCCTCCCTCCCCAACCTAAATTCACATTCACACCTCAGCGCACTTGGTATTCGCCCTAAGCGCCTAAACCATATAGTTTCATCTGACTATAGCAACTGTGCCTGTATTTAAGGCAGGATCCCCCGTTCCGTTCGATGTCCAATACAGCTGGAAAGCCTTTGCAATGATGTTCAATGTCAGGAGAAATACCAGGCGGGCTGAGGAGTGAGTGGGAATTTGGGTTGAGGAGGGAGGTGTCCTAGAGTAGTGCTTGCAGTTATACAAAGCCATTGTGCCAGGGTGGCGTAGTGGTTAGCCCCTCTGCCTAGTAAGCGGAAGAGCCGGATTCGAATCCGAGCCTTGGTACAAATTTAATTCGTCGCTTCAATCTGCATGTATTCAATTATAAATACGTTCTACCACATACGTGTGAACGTGGATTCTAACGGGTAACAAAGAAATATTAAAGTCCCTAGCAAATCTACAAAATAATTTCACGGGAGGCTATTCTGAGTAAACCCTGTATGAAAAACAAGAACGAATCGCACGTCTAGAGCCTGCAGTAGGCAATCTTTCCACTTGTAAGAATCAATGATCATGCTGTAGTACCGAAATGCCACCACCTTTCTCCAGATCGATCAGACCACACCAGAGCATGGCACAGAGGCAAGTAATCTTTTGCGGCCTTTGGTCTCACTGGCTTGCGCTGGAGGAGTTCTGGAACTGACAACTGACCGAGATAGGACACCGAAACGGCTGGAAAATATCTGTCGCTGGACGAGTGAACTCATCCGGCATGCTTGGCACCCGGTATTTTGCAAACAAAAGACTCGCGTAGGAGCAATTGTGCGGAAAATATGAAATTATGAAACAGAGTGCAGCGCAGGGCGCCGAAGTAATTTATCCTGTACAATCATTGATGCTGCGTTCTTGTTAAATTAGGTTCTTTGTTTGACATTTTTGTGTACTCTGCACCGTTATCTTCATGCCGTGTGATAATACGACAGTACAAGCTTTAAAATTTGCACGCCACTATTGATACACGAGCGAGAGGATGTATTACGATTGTATTCATGATTTATGCGAGTTCATGAAAGTCACTCGCCCGCAGGAGAGGCACATGAAGGATGATAAAGCAGATCCAGTACCAGTGGGATGCAGTCTTCAGTACTTCTCTGCCAGAGGTCTCGGTGTCCAGGTACGAAAAGAGATGTAGTGCGCAGTGGACCGTCATGTTCGCAACTGCCCTGGCTGCGATTTGCCATCGCTAGTTTTTTTTTAGTACAAAAATGATTATTTCTTACTGCTGTGTATCAGTGCCAGAAAGCCATCCCGAGACAGAGCTGAGCAGTAGTGAATATAAGCTTGGAGATGAAGAGTATAGGGGGTATTAATATGAGGCCTGTCCAGAAAGTAAGTTCCGATTGATGGCGAAATGGAAACCACAGTGAATATCAGAAATGGTTTATTGGTAACAGTTAGCTACACCTTCGAGGTACTTCTCAACGTAGTCGCCGTTCTGACTTAGACATTTGTCGCAGCGTTGTATCAACTTTTCAATACCCTCATCATATAAGGCAGCCGCCAGTGCCTTCCGCCAATTCTCCACGCTGGCCTACAGGTCGTTGTCTGTACCAAAATGTTGTCTTCATAGACAGCGGTTCGTGTGACCAGAGATAAATTTCGGAGGAAGACAATTATGGGCTGTATTGTGGGTAATCAAACATTTCCAATTGAAAACGATGCAGGAGCATCTTTATTGCCCCTGCAAAATGCGGCTGAGAATTATCTTGAAGAAGAAACAGCACGACAGTTATGTAATGATGGCTGCATAGCTTCAGGCGAAATTTCTCACCAGGACCTCGTACTTGGCGGGAGACACTATTTTCTAAACATCTTTACGCGCTCACTGTGAGCTCAGAAATGCGAAGAGCGACGTGATACTATCTGGGGTCATACTAGAGACACTGCCCAACACATCTGTGCAAAGCTTTATCGTATTTTCATTGTCGTTTCCATTTCGCGGCCGATAGGAACTTACTTTCTGGACGCCCCTCGAATTATCAACAACCAGTGTGGTGATCGATGCAGCTGTCCACGCTATACTATGAAACGTCCACTTAGAAAAACTTATGAATGACTGGGCTGATAAACCTCTTACATTATTTGATTTTCAAACAGCTGAGCAAAACTGAACGTACTCAGACATTTCGCTCTTTACCTATTCTGATCAACACTAAACTGACACACAATATTTTTAGCGCAACGCACACTGACTTTCAAAAATCCCTACAAAAAAATGGCCCTGACTAACAATAACCTATACCGTTCATGAATCACTTACCTCACAAAAATCTTGGTTACTCGAACTACTGCAATACAGAGAGCGCCAATACAATCGGCTAAATAAAAGATTATAGCTACTGAAGGCAGTAAATACTGATAGGCATAGTTAGCAAATTAAAGATTTTGATAGAGAACATTCAGTGTATTTACCTTAATAGTGTTCAAAAGTCATAATATATATACCAGTTCACGACATCCAGTCTTACAAATTTACTGTCTCTGATGGACACACGTCCAGATCATCCGCTCTCAAAACTCCGCCACCTCACTCCCCACATCCACCACTGCTGGCGGCTCACCTCCAACTGCGCAACGCTACGCGCTGTTAACAGCCAACTTCCCAACACTACAATAACAAATTCCAACAATGCAAACCAGCCACAGACTGCACGCAGCACAGTGAGTGATTTTCATACAGAGCGCTACGTGACGTTACCAACATAAAAACCTAAACAGCCTACTTACAACTATCCTTTGAGAGCCTCTTCATCTCTGAGTGACGAATGGAACCTATGTCCTTTGCTTACTATATTCAACCCTTCGCCTCCCTCTACAACTTTAACTCCACACACTCGCTTCCATAACCAAATCGTGAATGCCTCGTTGCCTGAGGGTGTTACCTATCAACTGAACCCTTAGTTTAGTCAAGTTGCGCCATAAATCTTATTCTTCCCAATTCGAACCAGTACTTCCTGATTTGTTATTCGACTTGCGCAGCTAATCTTCAACAATCTTCTATAGAGCAACACATTAAAGGCTGCTGTTATCTTGTTGACAACAATGTTTATAATCAACGTTTCGCTTCCGTACAAAGCTACACTCTACACAATCACCTTCACAAAAATCTTCCCAATGCTTAACTTTGTATTAGATGTTAACTTATATCACTTTTTCAGAAATGCTTTTCTTGCTATTTCCAGTCTGTATTTTTGTATTATCTCTACAATTGCCATCGTCAGTTACGTTGCTGCCCAAATAGCAAAACACATCGATTACTGTTAGTGACTCATTCCTAATATAATTATTCGGCATCGCCAGATTTAATTTGAATTCATCCCATTTTCCTAGTTTTGCTTTTGTTTATGTTCATCTTATAGCCTCTTGTTAGGAGTTTGTGCACTCAGTTCAGCAACTGTTCTAAGTACTTTTCCGTCTGCTTTTCCATCTGTAAGAGAATGACCGAGTCATCGGGAAACCTTAAACTTTTCGCTTCTTCTCCCTTGAATGTAATTTAATCCCCAAATTTCTTCTTGGTGTCCTTTACTGCTTCTTGGCTTCAGATTGAATATCGTCTGAGACACGCGACATCTATGTCTCAGTCCCTTCTTAATTAAGGCTTCCCTTTCATGTTCGACTCTTATAGCCGCAGACTGGTTTCTGTACAAGTCATAGGTAAACTCGAGCTCTCTGTATTATACCGCTTCAACCACAAAAATTTCAAAACCTCTATTTCAGTCAACACATTTAAAAGCTGTTCCAAAATCTGCAACTGCAATAAACAGAAGTTTGCCTTTCTTCAACAAATCTCCTGGAATAACTTATAGGGTCAGTATTGCCTCGCGCTCTCATATATTCCTCAGGAACCCAGTCTACCTCAGGGTCGACTTCTACCAGCTTTTTTGTTCCTCCGTAAACACTTCGTGTCAATATTTTGTAAATAGGACTTACTATACTAACTGTTTGGCAGCAGTCACACCTCACAGCATCTGCCTTTTATGGGGTTAGAATTATGACATTATTCCGGAAGTCGGAGGGTATTGCGGCTATCTCATGTATCTTGCACCGCAGACAGAATAATTTAGTCACTGCTGGCTCTCCCAATGTGTCAATAGTTCTGGCGGAATATCATCTACTCCTCTCATTCTTTCAGTACTCTGACAAATCTTCTCTCAGCATTATATCATCTTCGCCTACTTCCTCTCCTCGTTCTATTATATTGTACTCACTTTTGATTTCCTTCATTGTCGACATTTCCACTGCAGATATTTTCTGTGCAATACGCACACATAAATAACAAGGAATGAGAAATCAAATTAAATTAAATCAGTGTGTACTGAACTATCTGAGACCTCGGCACCTTACTCAAAAAATATTCCTGAACTGGAAAATCACAGGTCATTGCTGTTTCCAAAAAGGTCGTGGAATAGACGTACAAAGCAATAGCCCTATATCACTGATGGCATTCTGTTGTAGAATTGTGGAACATGTTCTGTGATCGCTTATTATGACATTTCTGTGGACCGAAAATCTCTTCTGAAGGAATTAACATGGGTTTAGATTACAACGATCTTGTGAAACCCAACTCGCTCTTTTCGTCCACGAGACCCAGCAAGCAGTGGATTCAGGCGCCCAGGTAGATGCCCTGTTGCTTGCCTTCCGTAAGGGGTTCGATACAGTTCTCCACTGCCACCTATTGTACAAAACACGAGCGTATGGAATATCAGACTAACTGTGTGAATGGACTGAAGAGTTTCTAGAAAACAGAACACAGCATGATATTCTCGACGGAGAGTAGTTTTCAGCCGTAAAAGACTTCGGGCGCACGCCAAATGAAAGTCATACATATGTTACTTTTCACAACATATATAAATGACCTAGTAGATAACGTCGGAAGTTCCGCAGATAATGCTGTTGTATACAGAGAAGCCTCAGTGTTCGAAAGTGGCAGTGAAATGCAGAGCCGGCCGGAATGGCCGAGCGGTTCTAGACGTTACAGTCTGGAACCGCGCGGCCGCTACGGTCGCAGGTTCGAATCCTACCTCGGGCATGGATGTGTGCGATGTCCTTAGGTTAGTTAGGTTTAAGTAGTTCTACGTTCTAGGGGACTGATGACCTGAGAAGTTAAGTCCCATAGTGCTCAGAGCCATTTGAACCATTTTGAAATGCAGAAAGACAAGCAGAGGATCGACACATGATGCAGGGAGTGGCAAGTGACCCCAACATAAATATACAACTTATTGCGTATACATAGTTCGAAAGACCCATAGTTATATGACTGCACGATTGCAGAACAATCACTGGAAGCAGTTACTTGCGTAAAATATCGAGGAGTATGCGTACGGGGTGATTTAAAGCGGGACGACCACATGAAACCAAACGCAGGAGCGGCAGATGCCAGACTGAGATTCATTGGAAGCACGTTCAGGAACTGTAGTCATTCAACAAAGGAGGTGGCATTCAAGATCCACGTTCCGTCATTATTTGAATATTGCTCGTCAGCGTGGGATCTGCATAAGACAGGATTGATACAGGAAATGGAGATCTGAAGAAGATCAGCGCGTTACGTTACAGGTTTATTCAGTAAGATCCAAAGCGATGCTTAAGATTATCAATCAACTCCAGTGGCAGACACTGCAAGAAAGGTATGTGGTTCGTTGTTCAACATCCGAGAGCGTACGTTCCTAGAAGGTTCCACAAATATGTTGCTTCCTCGTAGGAATATCTCACGAACGGACCATAAAGATAAAATAAAAGGTTGGAGACCCCACGGACGCTTGATGTCAATCGTTTCTCCCGCGAAGCCTTCGTGACTTGAACAGGAAAGCGGGAAGTGATGGTGTCAGACAAACTACTCTCCGTCAAACACCGCAAGGCACTGTGCCATCCTCTTTGGTCGCTTACTTTACCCGGGTGCTTCGTCAGACGCGGCTCTCCGCAGTATCACGGCGCACTTTGACCGAGATAAGGAGATGCCTGGAGACCACTCCGGCCAGTACTCTAAAGATGACCCCCTTCCCTTCCCCGCCCTTCCTCTCCTCAGTCACTCCCCGTCCTCCTGCCCTACCAGTGGAGAGACGTCGCCGTTCTCAGACGATTACCGCCTCTGATTCTTTCCGCTCTGGAATCAAACTTTTTTCTACAGACGTCTGTCAAGAAGTCGAATCCTGCACAAGTCAACCAGACATGCAGCAAGCTCCATTGTTACTTTACGGACTACATTATACTATCGTATTTTCTTATAATTCTTACTTACGGCGATTCATGTATTTTTCTTGTTTTGGCTCCGAAGACCATGGCGGCACTGAATTGCAGGAGATGAAATAATGGTGAACTTACTGTACAGAATGTAGTTTATATCTACTGTAGTTGCTAATGCTATGGCCGACTGTAGTCATGATGACTGAGGCTCCGAAAAGCAAAGAACCAGTAGTAAACTTTTCAGAACAACATTTAAGCAACTGGTATAGTACAATAGGAATATTAATTAGTACAAATGTATAGTCACGGCGAATGTAAATGTAGTATCCTTCACGATATACGAAATCAAGGACGGCCACCATAGCGCGTACATATTAGCACAACGTGCTGGTTTTATCTCCGTTAACATTGTCGATAATCCATATTCCTGTCATCAAACGATCCTTCATGATAGAAAACTGATATAAAGGTTCTCTTATACTACAAACAACGTACTTTTGGTAATCCATAAAAGTGTTGCATATATGACTAAATCAACAATCAGAAAACAAGCTCTTCGACATTGATGGGACGAGTTCTTATAAAAAAAAGAACACCCATCAACCTCATTAACTACTGTCACTATTTTGATACACTTATCACTAATAAATAGAATGATTCACGAGGAATGTTTGTGTGAATAATTTACTAATATTTCGTGGAAACTGGCTGCATTATGATGATATTGTTGATTAAGTATGGACCCCTGACAATTCCCTGGGACTACGCTGCTTGAGTTGTGTGACTAATACTGGAATACGGAGTTAATAATCAGTTACCTAACGTTGTTTTCTGAATTTTAGTCATAACTCTACACAGTGGTTCGTAAACAAAATTACCGCTGCGCTAGACAAGCTGTCACGCTACAGAAACTTGGTGCTACCCTATCGAAACTGGAGCGGGTCCCTAGTTATTTCTCTCTACGTAGGCATTATTGGAAGAAAGAAAAATTAGATTCAGAGTCAGAAGCAATAATGAAACACGGGATTCGATTATTATTTATTGGAATGGCACTTTTACAGAGCAAGTAAATCAGTACATCAGTTCTTGCTTTCTTCCTTCTTCTTCCTTTCTGCCAACATTAATTTCATGCGTTCTGATCTCTGCCTTCGAAGCTCTTCCATGTTAAGAGGCTGCTGTCTTTCTCTCTCTCGTTCTTCTCGGAAGATCACCTGAATTTTGTTTATGTGTATGTTTCTGTTGTGTGTGTCCATTATCTCATTGTTTGCTTCTTTGAGGTAATTTAAAGTCTGTGTACTCCACGCTGGTTAAGCTCAGTTATTCTATTAAAAATTTCCTTGGGGACCTGTCTCTTCCATTCTCGCCAACCAAAGAATGACATTCACCTTTTGCGCAAGGATATTATTATATTTCCTACATGCTCGTGCATTTCTTTGTTGGATCGTGGTCTGTTGTGTTCTGTTCCTGTTGTCCTTAAACGAGTATGCTTCTAACCAGTGTCCTCTCTATTTTCATTATTTTATTTATCCCACCTTTTTGTACCAGTTTAAGTGTTTCGCCACCATACAGAGGCTCTGTACTCACCACTGTACTGTAGTGTTTAATTTTGGTCCCCGAAGATAAATCCTTCTTGTTGTATATGTTTCTGGTGGCCTGGAATGCGAAGTTAATATTTTATGCTCTTGTTACGAGACTTTCTTTGTCATTATTGTTTATGGTTAGCCACTCACCTAACTATTTGAGTGAATTGACTTTCTCGAATCTGTTTTGATTTATGAGTAGTTTCTCAGGGCTATTTCTTACAGTTGTTGCAAACTCTGTCTTTGTGAAAGAAATTTGTAACCTGACCTCTTTCTTTCTCAGTTTGCTTTTCTATTTGGTTTTTCGCATTCTCCGGCGTGTCTGTGATCAGGGCAATGTCATCCACAAATTCAAAGGAATCTACGTAGATGTTAACCTTTTGGTTTCCTAATCAAATACCTTTCGCATCGGATTTTCTCCACTCTCTAATCACTTTTTCCAGGGCACAATTAATAAGTATAGGCGAGATTCCGTCTCCATGCCCGACTCCTGCTTTTATTTAAAAGATTTTAGAGACTTGGTCGTAACCCGACTTTAAATGAGGTGTTTGTCTACGTGTCTTTGATAAAGGTTATAATTTTTGGGTGTAGGCCGAATTCTTTTGTAATACTGATAAGGGATTCTCTATAAATGAAATCTACAAGAGTAATAGTTATTTCTTTGTTTCTCAGTATTTTTCATTTCAAAGATGGTTTTAGATTCCAGATTTGTTCAATGTATGATCTGTGTTTCTGAAATCCATCTTGGTATTCCCCTATTTGGGATCTAGTTGATGTTCCGTCCAAGTGAGTAGTGCTTTAGATAGAATTTTATATGTTACTGGCAGAAGTGATATCCCCATACAATTATTGGGATATGTTTCAGGGCCTATCTTGTGCAGATGGTGTATAATGGTGGTTTTCCAGTATTCAGGAATTTCTTCTTTCTCCCAGATCTTACCTATTATACACTCCTGGAAATTGAAATAAGAACACCGTGAATTCATTGTCCCAGGAAGGGGAAACTTTATTGACACATTCCTGGGGTCAGATACATCACATGGTCACACTGACAGAACCACAGGCACATAGACACAGGCAACAGAGCATGCACAATGTCGGCACTAGTACAGTGTATATCCACCTTTCGCAGCAATGCAGGCTGCTATTCTCCCATGGAGACGATCGTAGAGATGCTGGATGTAGTCCTGTGGAACGGCTTGCCATGCCATTTCCACCTGGCGCCTCAGTTGGACCAGCGTTCGTGCTGGACGTGCAGACCGCGTGAGACGACGCTTCATCCAGTCCCAAACATGCTCAATGGGGGACAGATCCGGAGATCTTGCTGGCCAGGGTAGTTGACTTACACCTTCTAGAGCACGTAGGGTGGCACGGGATACATGCGGACGTGCATTGTCCTGTTGGAACAGCAAGTTCCCTTGCCGGTCTACGAATGGTAGAACGATGGGTTCGATGTCGGTTTGGATGTACCGTGCACTATTCAGTGTCCCCTCGACGATCACCAGTAGTGTACGGCCAGTGTAGGAGATCGCTCCCCACACCATGATGCCGGATGTTGGCCCTGTGTGCCTCGGTCGTATGCAGTCCTGATTGTGGCGCTCACCTGCACGGCGCCAAACACGCATACGACCATCATTGGCACCAAGGCAGAAGCGACTCTCATCGCTGAAGACGACACGTCTCCATTCGTCCCTCCATTCACGCCTGTCGCGACACCACTGGAGGCGGGCTGCACGATGTTGGGGCGTGAGCGGAAGACGGCCTAACGGTGTTCGGGACCGTGGCCCAGCGTCATGGAGACGGTTGCGAATGGTCCTCGCCGATACCCCAGGAGCAACAGTGTCCCTAATTTGCTGGGAAGTGGCGGTGCGGTCCCCTACGGCACTGCGTAGGATCCTACGGTCTTGGCGTGCATCCGTGCGTCGCTGCGGTCCGGTTCCAGGTCGACGGGCACGTGCACCTTCCGCCGACCACTGGCGACAACATCGATGTACTGTGGAGACCTCACGCCCCACGTGTTGAGCAATTCGACGGTACGTCCACTCGGCCTCCCGCATGCCCACTATACGCCCTCGCTCAAAGTCCGTCAACTGCACATACGGTTCACGTCCACGCTGTCGCGGCATGCTACCAGTGTTAAAGACTGCGATGGAGCTCCGTATGCCACGGCAAACTGGCTGACACTGACGGCGGCGGTGCACAAATGCTGCGCAGCTAGCGCCATTCGACGGCCAACACCGCGGTTCCTGGTGTGTCCGCTGTGCCGTGCGTGTGATCATTGCTTGTACAGCCCTCTCGCAGTGTCCGGAGCAAGTATGGTGGGTCTGACACACCGGTGTCAGTGTGTTCTTTTTTCCATTTCCAGGAGTGTATTTTCAAGTTAAAGAAGTATGTTATTGTCTAGAGTCTTCCATAGCTCCGCCTTAACCCATCATCATTACTGATTTTTAAGGCGCATACGATTTCTTAAAGTCATGTTAAATCCAGGGCTGTTGAATTGTTATTTTGAGAATAATTTTCACTAAAAGTGAAGTTGGTTTCAGGTTTATGACTGCTGTGTAAACCTACAAAATATTTTGCCATTATGTCACAGTTATCCTGCTTAGAATAGGCCATTTGGTTAGGTTTTGCTCACTAGTTGTAATGTTGGCGGTATAAACTTGGTTAGTTGTTTCTTAAACAGTCGGTAACAATTTCTCGTCTTATGCCTTTTGACATCCCCACTGATTTTATGTATCCCAGTCATGATGAACAGCTTCCTGTTTCTCTTAAAAATTCTAGTGTTTTTTTTATCTCTTTGGAGGAGATTTCCTGTGTATTCCTGACTTAGGTTTGCATTCCACTTTTCCCTTGATTTCTGTCTTTCTTGTATAGTCTTGTCATGTTGATCGTTCCACAATATCTGGTTTTTACGTTTGGTGGGTCGTACCATTCTGATTGCTGATTCGTTGATGCCATTCCTAAGATCATGCCACGTGTTTATACTGTACAAACGGGTGACTTAAAAACCATTTCGCAATAGTAGCAAATATACTTAGTAATAATCCCATCACCAATTTTAGATTACTGAAATGATTTGTTAATATTTATTTTTAATATCTTTGTTAATGTGAAGCGCAAACAAGAATTACTGCCATGTATCAGTTACAAATGATGTCGCAACGTTTGTCTAATACTAGAACAAAACATGAGAACTCATTACTAAAAGAACAGAAAATATTCGTAGATAAGTGCAGTATGGAATTTACCAAAGCATTTAGAATAAAGTTGTTTGAGAAGTAAGTTATTAAAAAATTGGGACTGGATTCACAGAGCAAACAAGCAAAACTGTAGAAGAATTTTACTGAACACACTTACGTTAGAGATAACTCGGGAAGTTCACGGTTGAGGACCACTGCCAACTGACTCAATATTCCATGGATCTAGAACAGAAAAGGGTGCTGTTGAAGACTCCCAGATCTAGGAGGCGATTATCAGAGATTCCGCAGAACTCATAAACTCTTGTAATCTGTAAAACATTCATAAGATACTGCATAAGAGAGGTTGGGAGTCCCCCTAATATCTCGTATCTTATCTTAGGGGTCCTTACGTGCAGTGATACTGGTGGCAGTCAGCTTGAAATGACGGTTCTATAAATTTTCTCATTAGTGTTTCCCGAAAAGAACGTCGCCTACCCTCCAGGGATTCCCATTTCAGTTCCCGAAGCATCTCCGTAACACTTACGAGTTGTTCGAACCTACCGGAAACAAACCTAGCTGTCCGCCTCTGAATTGCTCCGATGTCTTCCTTCAATCCGATCTGGTACTGATCCCAAATACTCGGGCAGTATTCAAGAACAGGTCGCACCAGCGTCCTATTAGCGGTCTCCTTTACAGGTGAACCACTCTTTCGTAAAATACTCTCAATAAATCGCGTTCGATAATTGGCCTTCTGTACCATAGCTTTCGCATCCTCGTTCCGCCTCATGTCGCCTTGCAACGTTACGCTCCGATATTTAAACGGCTTGGCTGTGTCAAGCAAGACCTAGTAATAATTTGTCCGAACATTACAGGTTTGTTCTTCCTACTCATCCGCATTAACTTGCATTTTTCCACATTTAGCACTAGCTGCCATTCATCACACCAACTGGAAATTTTGTGTGTCTTGCTTTTTCCAACTGTCACTAAACTTCAAGGCCTTACCGTACAACACGGCATCAGCAGCAAACAACCGTATATTTTTGCCCCTCCTGTCCGCCAAATGGGTTATATATATATATATAGAGAGAGAGAGAGAGAGAGAGAGAGAGAGACAAACAGCGGTCCTAGGTCCTATCACACTTTCCGGGGCGCTCCTGACAGTACCTTTATCTCTGTGATCACTCGCCATCGAGAAGAAAATACTGGGTTCCATTGTTAAGAAGTCTTCGAGCCAATCATCTATCTGTAAATTTTTTCCATACGCTCGTACTTCCGTTAACACCCTGCAATGGACCACAGCGTCAAATGCTTTCCGGAAATCTAGATATATAGAATGTGACGCTCTTCATCCATGGTTCTCAGTGCACAATCTGAGAAAAGGGCAAGCTGAGTTTAGCTGGAGCGATGCTTTCAAAAACCATGCTGATTCATGGACATAAGGTTCTCAGTCTCAACAAAGTTTATTGTATTAGAACTGATAATATGTTCAAGGATTCTGCTGCAAACAGAAGTTTGTGATATAGGTCTGTAATTTTTGGGGTCCACTCTTTTACCATTTCTGTATATGGGAGTCACCTGGACTTTTTTCGAGTCACTTAAACTTTGTGCTGGTCGAGAGATTCACGATAACGGCAAGTGCCATGTAGTACTCTTTGTAAAATCAAACTGGGATTCCATCCGGACCTGGTGATTTGTTTCCAAATCCTTCAGTTGTTTCTCTACACCAGGTAAGCTTATCTCTATGCCGTCCTTATGGAAGTCTTTCCGGGGATCAAGCGACAGTATACTTGTACGGTTCTCGTGGGTGAACTATTTCTTGAACGTGAAATTTAAAACTTCAGGTTTCGTCTTGCTACCTTCAACTGCCACATCTGACTGGTCATCAAGGCACTGAATGGAAGCCGTAGACCCGATTAACGATTTTACATACGACCAGAATTTTCTCGGTGTCTCTGTCAGATCTTTTGCTAAGGTGTGACGGTTATAGTTGTATGCTTCGCGCATAGATCTCTTCACAGACACAAGAATCTCTACTAACCTTCGCTTGTCGTCATTTGTGTGTCCCCTTTTGAACCAAGATTGCAGCAGCCTCTGCTTTCTCGGCATCCACCGAATTTCGTTATTAAACCATGGTGGGTCTTTTCCACGCTTTATGCACTTACTAGGCACTAACTTTGCAGACCACGATTTACAGTCTACTTAAACTTTGCCCATAATTCCTCTATATCCATCGTACTGGAACTAAGTGATGCCAGTTAACTGTCTAAGTGTGTTGTTAATAACTGCGTATCTACTCTATCTAGCAGAAACACTCTCCTAGTGTTGTTGATTGATGTGTTAACTTTCATAATCATAGTTGCCACAACGTCATTATGATCTCTAATGCCTATTTCTATACTGACATTGTCGATAAGGTCGGACCTGTTTGTAGCTTCAAGGTCTAAGATATTACCATTGCGTATGGGCTGCCGAGCTAGCTCTCAGGACAGTTTTCAGAAAACGTCTTCAAAAGTACAAGTTGCCACAAAAAGAGTCATCAATGTTTAAAAAGTCGTAACTACAGTGTTATTTGAGATATGTGAGTAAACAACGTACTATTGGAAACTGTCGAGCTTTACAGGGCTCTCTCTGAGTAGCTGCAGTGTGCGCTCAATTCAGTTCTACTAAAACTGGTGTGGGACAACAGAAAGCGTTTTGTGTTCTTCGTTTGCCGAGTGCGGGTCAGTAATAAATGTTCAGCGTGACCTTCGTACTAGCTGTGGTGTGGATCCACCTACACCAAAGAACATTACACAGAGCATTAGACGATGGCATGAACAATTCCGAGAAACAGGTAGTTTGTGTAGCAAATCGCCGGACCCTCCCCCAGTGCCTGACACAGACATTGAACGCATCCACCGTAGTTTCACAAGGAGTCCGCAAAAATCCGTTCTTTTCCCATGGTTGGAGACTGATTTAAACGATTTCATTTACCAACAGGATGGGACACCACCACACTGGCATCTGGAAGTGCATGAAATTTTAAATCAAAGGATTGTTGAACGATGGATCTGTCGCACTGGACCGAATGACTCAGCCTTACATTACCGGCCTCCAAGGTCACCGGACCTGACTGCGTGTGATTATTTTTTGTGGGGGTTAATAAAACACTGTTTATGTGCCTCCGTTACCAACAACAGTGAATAGACTGAGACGTTGCATAACAGCAGTTGTGGAATCTGTAACTCAAAACATGCTCGCTGCAGTATGGAAACAATTTGAATACCGCTTAGTAGCACGCGGTAGCCGCTCGGTCTCGGACGCTTTGCACGGTTCGCGCGGCTTACCCCGTCGGAGGTTCGAGTCCTCCCTCGGGCAGGGGTGTGTGTGTTGTCCTTAGCGTAAATTAGTTTAAGTTAGATTAAATAGTGTGTAAGCCTAGCGACCGATGACTTCAGTAGTTTGGTCCAATAAGAACTTAACCACAAATTTCCAAATTTCCAATACCGCATTTGCATATGCCGTTCACCTCAAGGGGGGCATATTGGACACCTATGAAAAGGTACGGAAAAAAAAACTTTTCGAGTTTCCCGTTTATCAAAAAACAAAATTCATTGTATGTGTTTATTAGTTTCAGAAATTTTGACGCGCCAAATCAGATGATTCTTTTTGATACACGCTGTATTTCGCATGACTGACTGTCTGTACCCCACGCAATGAATCCATGGACATTCCCGTCTATACAGGGCAGGTTAAAGTCGCCTCCAACTAGTATTGAATGATCTGGGTATTTACGCGCTATTGACCGTAGGCTTCCTCTGAATGACCTCAGAACTGTCAGCGGAATCGGGTGGCCGGTAAAAACATCCAAAAATTAATTTAGTTTCATCTACACCTGTTATACGACCAGGCGACTTCACTATCTCGGCCAACTTGTTATATAGTTACATACAAATCATGATACTATGAAATCTTGGTTCTATTTTATATTGTAATATTACGCGGTGATTAGAACCTAAGCTCTTTAGCTTAGCTACAATAAACAGTAAATAATACCGTGCGCCTTTAATTAACAAGTTCATTTACTTTTCAAAATAAAGAAAAGTAACCTATAAGCTATACATTGCTAACGTCATACGGTATGAACTCTGGCTGACAATGGTTCACTTTGCTCTATCATTAAGTTAATGTTTTATAAAAATACTAGCAGCCCGAAATGTTTGAACGATGCCAATTCTCGCATGAATGTTACCGAAACTGTGTATATTGGCATAAGTGGTAAGGCACTTGATATGTTGGAATGTATCTCAAAACAGTATGCAGTACGACTAAAACTAATTGGTAACTACAATTTAACCACATAACGAGTAGGAAAGTAACTTTTGTATTAGCTTAGAATTTATTATATAGTTTCATTTCAATTTGAATTATTTCTAGTGGGACGTGGCGTTAAATCCTGCCGATTCCAAGCCCAATCAAACCGTTGTCTGAAACATCTAACCAACGACGACCAGCTCATCAGTTTAGCAATAATTCTCCAACTTGGCCTATGGTAAAGCCAACTATCCGCTGAAACAAAGGGCTAACGTATAATTCCCGCTCCTACGTGATACCTGTAACCTATCCGATCGCATGGATCCCTATAAATGTAAGGGAAATCTCTAATGCACAAAAGCCTGTTTAAATTGTCCCCACAGATACATTACGGCACACAACTGCAAATATATGCATTGACATTTCACCTTCCATCTGCTGAGGCAGATAATCTGTTTTTGGCAACCTACTCTCATCCACTAATTTGCGTGAACCCATATCCTCCAACGAGTCGCACTGACTCGATTCCATAATTCACATGAATTCTACTGCCACGTGCTTCCCGGTACCACTCCCATTTCGCTTTGTAGCTAAACGAGTTTCATTCCTACCCAATGCTGCTTAACGTATTCAATTCTATGGGCCCACAAGAAAATTGTTTTATGGTTCTGTTGCTCCAATCCAGTGAGCGGTCAGTTGACAAATGCCTTGTCCACTTCACTAACATGCTCTGCTCCCCATAGTGCTGTTCACATTTTCCTCAGAATTCCGTTTTGTATTAGTCTTTACGAGTGGACAGCCATCAGGTCCATCCATGCCACCTACAATATAACAACAGCAAGGTCCTCAATCAACCATTTCTGCAGCATGGTCACAATCACTATCACAGTATTAATAAAAGATACAGCATCGACATACCTACCTATGTCGAACACAAAAAGGTTTAGCCATTGATTTCACATTAATAATTTCCCAGCCATCTCCACAAAACATTAATTTACACTACCTCACCCAGACAGTATATTACATAATTCCGAAGCCTGTATTTTGAAGCAAAGACCTTCTCTAATTTTAATATAAGCCGACTTACAATAATAAGTAATAACTGGTGCTGTGATTATCAGTTCATCTTTTTTATCGGTTTCTGGCCCTCTCGCAGCTCCATTTCATAGCCGGTTGGTTTAACTGTTGGCTCTCGGCGCCCAAGTCTCAGACAATACATACCATGGATCCAGAACAAAAGTTTTATTCTAACTTATCATTCATATTGGAACATTTCTCTAAATACTCGTAAACTCACCGGTCACATTTACCGTATTTTCTCTGATGCATAAAAATCTATTGACTACTGCGACGTCCGGACCGTGTTAATGCGCAGTCTTACCCAGACGCACGGATAATATCACAGCCCAGCATCCTGTGATCCACTTACTAGATAACTAACATGTTTACGGAGGTGACAGTAGAACTTTTGGTTTGGTCACAACGTTGGTGCGGGCGTGGAGGGGCCCCATCTTTTATTTAAAAACCATGGCGTCAATATTTGGCCGGCAAGGAGAGGAGAGATGGTGATATAAAGCTCCTGCTCAACGCGCTTAGTTGCAATACGAGGTCTGTTCAAAAAATTTCGGAACATTCGTAATTTCGCGCCAATAGTGTGTTGGAGCGAAACGCGGTGGGCATCCCTGCACACTCTTGTGGTTCATATGTAACTGCCGGAAATTTCGTAGTTGTACGTCCGTTATTGTTCAGTGCCAATTGAGCAGAGCGTTGTGTAGCACAGTTTGCAAATTTCGAGATGGCCGAGTTAGAGGAGCAATGCGTCTGTGTTAAATTTTGTACTCAAGGAAACCTTTACAGAGACAAACCGAATGATACAGGAAGAGTGCGGTGATGAGAGCTTAAGCGGTACTCGCTGTAACAAATGGTTCACACGGTTTAAAGATGGCCGGACGGAAGTGAAAGATGACACACGTTCAGGACGACTTTCGACGTCTGCCGACGACACTAATGTCAGGAACGTCAACGAAATTGTGCCTGCCAATCGAAGACTGACTGAGCGAGAGATTGTAGAATATTGTAACATTTCAGTTGGATCATGTCATAAAATACTGACACAACTGGGAATACATTGTGTTGCCGCCATGTTCGTCCCGCGGCTCATGAGTCAAGAGCAGAAAGGCCTTCTCCTCACAATATGTGAAGAGCTTTGGTATTGCGCAAATGAGAACGAGATGGCCTCTGGGGGCTTCTTTTATTTCCAGTGTTGAAAATCCGGTTGAAAGGAAAAAGATTAGTAACGATATGCGACATAACGGAAAATTTGCAGATGGCGTTTAGAGCAATACATCAAGAGGCGTACCAAGACTACATACGGAAGTGAAAACGGCGTTGAGAGCGGTGTATCAATTGCGGAGGAGAGCATTTCGAAGGAGACCATGCACAATAAGTAAAAGGTAAGCGTAAAATTGTTCAAATGGCTCTGAGCACTCTAGGACTTAACATCTGAGGTCATCAGTCCCCTAGAGCTTAGAACTATTTAAACCTAACTAACCTAAGGACATCACACACATCCATGCCCGAGGCAGGATTCGAACCTGCGGCCGTAGCAGTCGCGCGGTTCCGAACTGAAGCGCCTAGAACCGCTCGGCCACCATTGCTGGCAAAAGGTAAAGCGTAGAAAAATTTTGTGGACAAAGTTCCGGAATTTTTTTAACAGACCTCGTGTATCGGTGTATATTCGAAGTCTGTTTGCAACGTCTCATAGAGTCACAACATATGAAAATACTGCCTCTGATTCGTGGGTCGGATGGAAACGTTAGACTCAGCAGCCTCCTTCATACTATTCCAGAGAAGTATGCTATGAGCATTCACTAGTTTTCACTTCCTCCCTTCTCCCTTTATTGTATTACACAAATGTGAGATCATATTATACACACACACAGCTATACCGGTCACTACTTTCAACAGTTACTACGGAGGAGGAAAGCCCTATCCGATGAAGTGGCTGCTCTGGTCCTACTGGTCTCCCAGTCAACAATGGCACAAGACTCTTGCTTTCCCTTGTGTTGTCATTGACAGTGGAGTGCAGCACTGTAGCGCGTCAGCGTCCAGACATTCAACAATACATCAGGATGGTAAGTAAGTACAGTAAAACGTAAACTCCGTCCAGAGGCCCTGACAGGCCCATCCGGCACCGACCGACCGCCCTGTCATCCTTCTTCAGTTGGGGTCACTGAATGCGTTACGGAGGGGTCTGCTGGCATCATAACTTTCTCTCGCCCATTATCAGTTTACGTGACATGGAACCGCTGTTATTCTTTCAAGTAGCTCCTAAATTTGCATCATGACGATGAGTACACATCGTTCCAGTCCATTCAACAAGGAACAATCCCTGGCATTATCTGGAATCGAACCCGAGTCCTCCACATGGCAGACACCTACGTTGACCACTTATCTTCTGTGTAAGTACTGTAGTAAAGTATTATAAGTGAAATAGTACAAGCATAAAACAGTAAATGATGATAAGATGAGGGTCTTTAGAACATTTTATCAACAGATAAAAATCTATAAAAGGTGAAATAAGTTTCAGATGAGGAACATGATTTGCGCAGATATCGCACAAAGACACTTACAGAAATAAAAATTAGAACTATAGCTAGGTGATCCAAAGCCCTTGGAAGATCTTCAGAAACTGCAACTGCCTGTATGCCCAGTAAAACTACCTTTCTTCATTTTTTCTCTGCACAGATTTAGGGAATTATATAACAAAGTTTAATAATATTTAGGATGATCGAAAAATATCATTTACATCAACTATATTGGTGGAAAGTATTCAACAAATAACAATGCACTATTGACATTATAAAAAAATTGTATAAACTTTTCTAAAAAATGGAAAGTAAAATGAATTCTACGTCTTATTATTTACGGCAGATACTGTACATAGGGTTTAGAATTACGTGTAATAAAGGTCAGATCATTTTGCTCCTTGTATTTTAATAAAGCATTAATTATTTCCTGAGAAGTAAAAGAAATGTCGATGATTAGCAGTTGAGAAAAATCTCTCGTTCCATAATTTGTTCTTTATTATAATTTTATTTATTTTATTAAGTATACAAATAGCCAACTGGTTGCACAAATTCTATTACACTGAGCTGGTTTCGATAACGACTAAGGGTATCAGAATAGGAGGTGCACATTTCGCTGTTTGCACTTAGCGACGTAATAAATTCACAAATCTTTCAGTTTGATGACACCCATAGCAGCTTCATATGCTTGTGGTTATAATGTTGACTTTACAAGATATCTTTTACTTATTTCAGTTGAGCACTTCAGTTGACATGGTTTTATTATCTCTCTATGCAAGGCGAATCTTTGTTAGTAGTACCTTTTAATAAGGCTTATACTACTTATGGTTTTTGAAACGTCTGTTATTCCGTATTTATTAAAAAAAAATTGGTAGGTAACTATAACTTATTCTCATTAAGATACCCTTAGTCGGTATGGAAACCAGATCACTACAATATAATTTGTGCAGCCAGTGCGCTGATTTTATCCTTCATTAAAACTTAAACAAGGTTTCTTAACGTCAACGTCAACTTATTTTAGCTGATTTGTGCGGAGTAAGGCCACTCATTATACCACTGAAGTAAGGTTTAGCAACTGTGTAGCATTCCGTTGACAAGACAGGTGAATCCGGAAATCTGCTTTCACCCATTCTCGACCTTAAACAGTATTTTCATCATCTTTAATTTGTTCAAACTACTTTAAATGGATGCTACAGTCACTGGTATTGTCCTAAATAATCTCCAAGCTCTTTCGATGCTGGGGATGGAATACACTTGAGAGTTTTTTACTCTCAGGCAGTTTGCTATTCTCAGATAGTACACAAATAACTGTTTCCACTAGGGGTGAATTTTCACTGATAGTTGCCGTCTGATAGTTCCTTCTGAGTACTATCTGAAAGCGTCTAAGAGTCTTGTGAGAGCGGATGTCGGAAGCGTTTACACACTGCAACGTGAGAGTGTCTGTTAGAGCTGAGAGTTCACACTCCGTGAGATTTTTCTGTCGTAGTTTTGTGCGCGACGGAAGAGGTTGCGACGGAAGGTCGTTGAGCTGCTGCAGCACTTTTAAAACTTTTAACGGCAAAGAAAAAACGTAAACGACCTCGTTCGTGTTGGGTAAGAATTTCATTGTAGATTTTGTGATGGAAAACACACAACACTATAGAAATTTTACGAAAATGACAGCGATGTAGAAGGATTTATAATAGGACCCAAAGTTGCTCACCTATATACTATTTTGCGTTAAGCCATAAGTGCGAAAGACAGACTGCTTGTGAGACTGATATTTCTAGCATCATCTACGTTTATCTAATATTTGATAAACTAACAATTACTACGAAATAACATTACACCAGTTTCATCTTGATACCTATGGACCTTCAAAAGCCAAATATTATGGATATCTGATAAATGAAGCATTTCCGGACACGTTATTTGAACGTTTTTACTTGTATTGACTTGAGGAGTCATTCGAATTTTACGGGTGGTCTGTTCTGTAACACCCAATATAACAATGTAATCAATAAATGTCACATCATACAAAATTCTAGATACAGCTGTATTAATGAGTTTCTTTACAAATATCTTTTCTGTTGACAATCGGGATTTTCTTTTATTCGAGTTTTCCACGAAGCGTTTCAGGAAATGCTTTCCATTTTTAAGTGTTTCTTCTCTTCGTAATATGGCACTTTTACGTAATGTTTCCGATGCTGAGGTTCTGCTTTGTTTTGTTAACTTTACTGCAACATGTAAATAACGCGCAATTTTTAGTTAGTTATCCATTCTTATATATTCTCGATGACTGATTTCTCGGACGCATATTTTGCAACTCCCGTTGGATTAAGTTAAGGAGCCATTCGTAATATCCTAATGGTCTGTTCTTCAAAACCCAATATAACAGTAGAGTTTGTGGCGAGCTTTGGAAGAACTAGTATTTGAAGTTTCCTTATGGTTATTTTTGCAGAGTCTCATCATCAACACTGTTCGACTGTTCGAATATCAGTGTCTCTGTTTGGCAGAGCAACTGTCCCGGCCATCTTCCAATGGTTTTTGAAGCAGTTGACGTCGAATGTACCTTTATGCTCCAATTATCTGCATGACATCGTCGTCTTGGACAGGAGTACCCCCAGAACCTGGAAAACCTCTTCCAAAGCCTCATTGACGAGGGACACAGAAGCAGTCGGGAGATATACTAATATTCCTGTAGCCAAATCGAGTACCTCGGTCGCGTCATCGACGGCCACTGTGTTTGTCCTTCTGCCATGCATTACGAGACTATTCAGAAGCTTCCTTCTCCGAAAAATCACATAGAAATTCAGGCGGCTGTTTTCGGTAAAACATCGTATTATCTTCACTTCACAATTAACGCAGTTCTGATTGTGGCACGCTTACATTATCTCTGGTGGAATAATTTTTCTTTATCTCGTCGCATGAGCAACAAACAGATCTCCATGTGAAAAGATGGCTTGCTTAGCGACAGATGTCTGGTCAGATTTGATCCGGCGAAACCTGTGGTCCTCGTAGTGGACGCCTCCTCCTACAGTAATGGAGTGGAGCTGTCCACAGGATGGCGCCATAGACCACCCGACTAGTTTCGCACCGAAACTGCTTTACAAAGCTCAAGTGAATTACGTACAAGTGGAGAAAGAAGGTTTGGTAACCGTCTACAGCCTCCCAAAGTTTCATAAATATATTCGGAGATGTAAATATTTTTTTGCTCAAGGACCAGAAGCCGCTCACCAAACCAACGCCAGTCTCGAGAGCACTAAAATTCCAGTGATGCGTGCTTACCCCGTCCAGTTACAATTACGAGATACTGTATTACATCAAGCCATGCCACATCACACAAGTACATTGTCTCATCTACCTGTCGGATACAATGCGGAATTTTATTCTTCCGAGAAAGCCAGCTGCAACGTTATGCAGATCGAGGAAGCCTTTAACACCTGGCTGTACATTGTGCCAAGTATGACATTAATATACAATAAGTGTTCTCTGGAAGGAATTTTGAATTGTTTCACCGCTTGTTAACCTAATGGACAGAGGGTATCATCATGAATTTCGTATAAGTGGCAATTAGTAGAAAGACTTTAATTTTGGATGCTATGAAAGTTGTGAAAGTCAAATGGTCCAAATGGCTCTGAGCACTATAGGACTTAACTTCTGAGGTCATCAGTCCCCTAGAACTCAGAACTACTTAAACCTAACTAACCTAAGGACATCACACACACCCATGCCCGAGGCAGGATTCGAACCTGCGACCGTAGTGAGTGAAAGTCACATAAATGAAATAACAAACGGTCGCCAGACTAATTAGGCATAATAATTTGAAACATTAAATTCAAATAACTTAAATACAATTTTACAAAAGGGACTTTCATTCATTTTCTCTTTGTAAAGTCCAACGAATACACACGACTACCAGACGAACTGAACAGTGTATAGCAGTAGTTATCATTTGCATAAATTAGAAGTCACTCCTGTTAATAATAATCATCACCTCAACCATTAACCAACTCAGTACCAAAAAGTTATCAAAGACATCACAAGACTAAGGGAAGCATGACAGGAGTCCTGGTATAACTAACACACAAACATCACAAATACAATAAAATAACACTGTACAAACACTTTTTTATACTCTCTTTTTTATGGAAATACTTCAGATTCCTTTAGCAAAAGCCACATTTAGTTTAACTTTCTCATTATAGAAAAGAATAGAGTGGGGCCCATAAACTGTCTTTTACTCTACAGGCAAATTCTATAACTATTTCAGAGACAAACGGCATCATACTAATACGGATGTCTAACCCCACTTGAATTTGTTTGTATTTCAATAATATAGCAATTTATTCAAATTTAATTCCCAAATAAAACTTCAGAAATTAGCTCATGGTAGAAGTCAAAGCAAAATAAAGTTTACTGTAAGTCAAATTATGTACCTTTTTCATTATCTGTGAAGCAGGTGGTTTAACTAGAAACATTTATAAACTTTAATACTGAAACTTTGTCACATTTAAATTAGAAACAATTCAATGGTTATTCAGAAACAAGGTACTCGGTCTTTTGCACGTTTAGGAAAGGACCCGAAAACGGTTTTATGATCAGGACAATTCCAAAGTTCACACACATGTTTTCATCACTTGAATTATTATTGAAAAAACACACACAAACATACTGGTTCATACTACGATACATATCTGATTTCCTGAAGTTGGCGGAGCAGTGGCGCAATAGTGGTGGCAAGCACGTGGCGGCTATCTGGTCTCACCTCTTGCTGTTTAAGGCTCTTTTTACATTTCTTCTTGGCGACGTATTAATCATTTTAGAGCCATTCCGTAATACGAGAGCATGTTATTACATCCGAAACCACATCCGACGTAATTTCAACATAAATCAGCTTCCGAATGCCTCACTTGGCACCCACGGTATTGACTGTACAACTGCTGGCCACTGACCGCGTAATGTGCTCTCTCCCTTGCCGCCCAGACTGAGCAGCAAAACCACCTATTACCGCGCGCCAAGCCCCTTCTGTAGCGGAGGGGGAACCCTACACCTTTTCCCTAAGTATGAACCAGTATTCAAAGTACAATTTCTCTTTTACTAGCATATATATTTTATAAAGTTTCATTATTTTTAAACATTATTACCTCTTTACAATATATATTACAAACTTCCATTTCCCTCTGACAATTTAAAGATCTTAACTAATACAGAACGATCACTTCAAAGTTACATATACATAATTACATAGCATGACCTACTTACTATCGATAATGGTGTTACAAGCCACATTGGTTATGATTCCGACTGACCGCTATCAAGCCGCTACAACCATCAGGTGAGATGGTACCTTCCGGTTCCTCCGCCAGTTTATTCAGTCCGGCTGGCCCTCAGATAGTTAGTCACTTCACAGTGAGTCTCTGCGGCGTTGGTTTTCACACTGGAACGTCTTCTCGGTCCGAAATAGATTTACATTCTTACACACATCAAAATAACACACCTGGGTGCTGATCTCGGCATCTTTACAGCAGCAGCTGTTGAATTTACTTCATGAAAGATAAAGAGGCATTGTCCATACGAAGCAACTGGCCAGGCAGCACTGCACATAACTGGGGATGGACAAGGAAATTGAACACATGACCTCGCATTGCAGAAAATGCGCTGAGAACCTGCCTGCTCCTCACCAAGAATTTTTCCACTGCCTACAGCAGACGTCCATGGCAACGAATTCATATCTGCTTTTCATAGCCGTTTTGCGGTTGACAGTGGCTTATTGTAGAGGACGCTTGTTCCAAAATTTCCTTTTGTGGCTCCTTGAATTCCAAGACGTTGACAAATATGATTCTAGATTTAAAAACCATGACCTACCAAGATGGATTGCCAACTACTATTGTATCAGATAATGGCCTACAATTGACTTCAACAGAATTTGCGACTTTCTTTAAGGCCAATGGATTAAATCACGTCCACACAGAACTTTCTCCCCACGATCTAATGGTGAAGCAGAATGATTCGTACGTACCTTCAAGATGCAAATGTCGAAATTAAGACAGTCCCACTCCAAGGAAAATTCTATACTCCTTATCCACGTACCAAATGACGCCTCAGGGAGATAAGTAACTGGCTGAGCTACGGCAAGGCAGGTCTTACAGGACTACGCTGCATCTCCTCTAACCTCTACATTCCGCACATGCTATCCAGTCCTTCTAAAATTCCAAGCCACTAACAAGATGTACTTAAAATATTTTAACAGTGGTCATTCATGGGAACCTGTGACTGTATTCCCACCTGCAGGCAGAACAGCCCATGTTATTTGTGATGGGTCACACAACATCATCACAGACACCTGTGTCAACTGCACTCTTACGCTAATTCCAATCCTGCTGCAGATCTTTCTGTTCCAGAACATACTCCAGCAGATCGTGTCTCCCACCGCACTTATCCTTGGCAGATTTTGTACCAGTTGCCCAGCTCGACCAGCAGGATTCCCATGTCGTGAAATAGTCGCAGCTGCCACAGGCTGAGCGGACTAGTAAACGTGGACAGGCGGCGAACTGTGGCGGAACTAACGTCAGACATTAATGCTGGGCAGAATACGAGTGTGTACGAATACACAACGCACCGAATGCTCCTATGCATGTGCCAATGTTAACACCATGACATCGACACCTACAACTGAATTGAGCACGTGAACATTGGCACTGGATGTCGGGGCAGTGGCAGAGCGTTGCATGGTCTGATGAATCCAGATACCTTCTTCGTCATGCCGATGGGAGGGCACCAAACTGTCGTCTTTCTGGGGAACAACTTCTTGACACTGTGGAGAGAACACCTGGCAACGGCTCGATTACGCTCTGTGGTACGTTCACGTGGGCATTCATGGGTTGAACGCGAGGCACCATGATGGCCGAAGAGTACTGTACACTGGTTTCAGATCACGTACGCCCTTTCATGACGATCATGTTTCCCGACGGCAGTGGGATTTTTCAAATAGATAATGCTCCATCTCACAAGGCCAGGAGTGAGATGCAGTGGCTCGAGGAACACAGTAACGAGTTTTAATTGATGAGCGAGCCCCCAACTCACCAGATCTGAACCCAGTCGAATAGATTGGGCTGATATCGAATGTGGCGTCAGAGCTCATCGCCTCCCTTCCTGGTATTAACGGGAATTAGCTGATTTGCGTTTGCAGATGTGGTACCACCTCCTTCCAGCGACCTACCAAGGCCTCACTGCTCACATGCCACGGAACATATACTCTGTTATCCGTGCCAAAGATCGACGTACTGTCTATCAGGTGTGCGGTCATAATGTTCTGGCTGATCAGTGTATGCAGTACTATTATGAACAACTTGCATGAAACGTCACTTGCAAATCAATTTCTCAGTTCGTATGTCGAACCCCACATTAATATAAGAATGCTCTATATCGAATCCGATTGGAAAAGAAAACAGTAAAACGTTTGGGCGACCCACGTACAGTGTAACTTGAGGAAGAAGGCAACATCCCTTCGCTAGACAATCACATTATAACATACACTATGTGATCAAAAGTATTCAGACACCCGGCTGAAAATGACTTACAAGTTCATGGCACTTTTCATCGGTAATGCTGGAATTCAGTGTGGTGTTGGCTCACCCTTAGCCTTGATGACAGCTTCCACTCTCGCAGGCATACGCTGAATCAGGTGCTGGAAGTTTTCTTGCGGAATGACAGCCCATTCTTCACGGAGTGCTGCACTGAAGAGAGGTATCGATGACAGTCGGTGAGGCCTGGCACGAAGCTGGCGTTCCAAAACATCCCAATGCCGTTCTGTAGGATTCAGGTCAGGACTCTGTGCAGGCCAGTCAATTACAGGGATGTTATTGTCGTTTAACCACTCTGCCACAGGCCGTGGATTATGAACAGGTGCTCGATCGTGCTGAAAGATGCAGTGACCATCCCCGAATTGCTCTTCAACTGTGAGAAGCAAGAAGGTGCTCCAAACATCATTGTAGGTCTGTGCTGTAATAGTACCACGCAAAACAACAAGGAGTGCAAGCCCCCTCCATGAAAAACACGACCACGCCATAACACCACGGCCTCCGAATTTTACTGTTGGCACTGCACACGCTGGCAGAAGACGTTCACCGGGCATTCGCCATGCCCACACCCTGCCATCGGATCGCCATATTGTGTACCGTGATTCGTTACTCCACACAATGTTTTTCCACTGTTCAATCGTCCAATGTTTACGCTCCTTACACCAAGCAAGGCGTCGTTTAGCATTTACTGACGTGATGTGTGGCTTCTGAGCAGCCACTCGACCATGATATCCAAGTTTTCTCACTTCCCGTCTAACTGTCACAGTACTGGCAGTGGACCCTGATGCAGTTTGGAATTCCTGAGTGATGGTCTCGGTACATGTCTGCCTATTACACATTACGGCCCACTTCAACTGTCGGCGGTCTCTGTCAGTTAACAGACGAGGTCGGCCTGTACGCTTTTGTGCTCTACGTGTCCCACTTCAGTGTCACATCGTAAACAGTGGACCTAGGGATGTTTAGGAGTGTGGAAATCTGCGAACAGACTTGAGACACAAGTGACACCCAATCACTTGACCACGTTCGAAGTACGTAAGTTTCGCAGAGCGTCCCATTCAGCTGTCTCACGATGTCTAATGACTACTGAGGTCACTGATATGGAGTACCTGGTAGTAGGTGGCAGCGCAATGCACCTAATATGAAAAACGTATATTTTTGGGGGTTTCTGGATACTTTTGATCACATAGTGTATGAGATCACTTTGTTGTTGTTGTTGTTGTGGTCTTCAGTCCTGAGACTGGTTTGATGCAGCTCTCAATGCTACTCTATCCTGTGCAAGCTTTTTCATCTCCCAGTACCTACTGCAACCTACATCCTTCTGAATCTGCTTAGTGTATTCATCTCTTGGTCTCCCTCTACGATTTTTACCCTCCACGCTGCCCTCCAATACTAAATTGGTGATCCCTTGATGCCTCAGAACATGTCCTACCAACCGATCCCTTCTTCTGGTCAAGTTGTGCCACAAACTTCTCTTCTCCCCAATCCTATTCAATACTTCCTCATTAGTTATGTGATCTACCCATCTAATCTTCAGCATTCTTCTGTAGCACCACATTTCGAAAGCTTCTATTCTCTTCTTGTCCAAACTATTTATCGTCCATGTTTCACTTCCATACATGGCTACACTCCATACGAATACTTTCAGAAATGACTTCCTGACACTTAAATCTATACTGGATGTTAACAAATTTCTCTTCTTCAGAAACGCTTTCCTTGCCATTGCCAGCCTACATTTTATATCCTCTCTACTTCGACCATCATCAGTTATTTTGCTCCCCAAATAGCAAAACTCCTTTACTACTTTAAGTGCCTCATTTCCTAATCTAATTCCCTCAGCATCACCCGACTTAATTAGACTACATTCCATTATCCTTGTTTTGCTTTTGTTGATGTTCATCTTATATCCCCCTTTCAAGACACTGTCCATTCCATTCAACTGCTCTTCCAAGTCCTTTGCTGTCTCTGACAGAATTACAATGTCATCGGCGAACCTCAAAGTTTTTATTTCTTCTCCATGAATTTTAATACCTACTCCGAATTTTTCTTTTGTTTCCTTTACTGCTTGCTCAATATACAGATTGAACAACATCGGGGAGAGGCTACAACCCTGTCTTACTCCCTTCCCAACCACTGCTTCCCTTTCATGTCCCTCGACTCTTATAACTGCCATCTGGTTTCTGTACAAATTGTAAATAGCCTTTCGCTCCCTGTATTTTACCCCTGCCACCTTTAGAATTTGAAAGAGAGTATTCCAGTCAACATTGTCAAAAGCTTTCTCTAAGTCTACAAATGCTAGAAACGTAGGTTTGCCTTTCCTTAATCTTTCTTCTAAGATAAGTCGTAAGGTCAGTATTGCCTCACGTGTTCCAGTGTTTCTACGGAATCCAAACTGATCTTCCCCGAGGTTGGCTTCTACTAGTTTTTCCATTCGTCTGTAAAGAATTCGTGTTAGTATTTTGCAGCTGTGACTTATTAAACTGATAGTTCGGTAATTTTCACATCTGTCAACACCTGCTTTCTTTGGGATTGGAATTATTATATTCTTCTTGAAGTCTGTGGGTATTTCGCCTGTTTCATACATCTTGCTCACCAGATGGTAGAGTTTTGTCAGGACTGGCTCTCCCACGGCCGTCAGTAGTTCCAATGGAATATTGTCTACTCCGGGGGCCTTGTTTCGACTTAGGTCTTTCAGTGCTCTGTCAAACTCTTCACGCAGTATCATATCTCCCATTTCATCTGCATCTACATCCTCTTCCATTTCCATAATATTGTCCTCAAGTACATCGCCCTTGTATAGACCCTCTATATACTCCTTCCACCTTTCTGCTTTCCCTTCTTTGCTTAGAACTGGGTTTCCATCTGAGGTCTTGATATTCATACAAGTCGTTCTCTTATCTCCAAAGGTCTCTTTAATTTTCCTGTAGGCGGTATCTATCTTACCCCTAGTGAGATAAGCCTCTACATCCTTACATTTGTCCTCTAGCCATCCCTGCTTAGCCATTTTGCACTTCCTGTCGATCTCATTTTTGAGACGTTTGTATTCCTTTCTGCCTGTTTCACTTACTGCATTTTTATATTTTCTCCTTTCATCAATTAAATTCAATATTTCTTCTGTTACCCAAGGATTTCTACTAGCCCTCGTCTTTTTACCTACTTGATCCTCTGCTGCCTTCACTACTTCATCCCTCAAAGCTACCCATTCTTCTTCTACTGTATTTATTTCCCCCATTCCTGTCAATTGCTCCCTTATGCTCTCCCTGAATCTCTGTACAACCTCTGGTTCTTTTAGTTTATCCAGGTCCCATCTCCTTAAATTCCCACCTTTTTGCAGTTTCTTCAGTTTTAATCTACAGGTCATAACCAATAGATTGTGGTCAGAGTCCACATCTGCCCCTGGAAATGTCTTACAATTTAAAACCTGGTTCCTAAATCTCTGTCTTACCATTATATAATCTATCTGATACCTTTTAGTATCGCCAGGGTTCTTCCATGTATACAACCTTCTTTCATGATTCTTAAACCAAGTGTTAGTTATGATTATGTTGTGCTCTGTGCAAAATTCGACCAGGCGGCTTCCTCTTTCATTTCTGTCCCCCAATCCATATTCACCTACTATGTTTCCTTCTCTCCCTTTTCCTACACTCGAATTCCAGTCACCCATGACTATTAAATTTTCGTCTCCCTTCACAATCTGAATAATTTCTTTTATTTCATCATACATTTCTTCAATTTCTTCGTCATCTGCAGAGCTAGTTGGCATATAAACTTGTACTACTGTAGTAGGCGTGGGCTTCGTATCTATCTTGGCCACAATAATGCGTTCACTATGCTGTTTGTAGTAGCTTACCCGCATTCCTATTTTCCTATTCATTATTAAACCTACTCCTGCATTACCCCTATTTGATTTTGTGTTTATAACCCTGTAGTCACCTGACCAGAAGTCTTGTTCCTCCTGCCACCGAACTTCACTAATTCCCACTATATCTAACTTCAACCTATCCATTTCCCTTTTTAAATTTTCTAACCTACCTGCCCGATTAAGGGATCTGACATTCCACGCTCCGATCCGTAGAATGCCAGTTTTCTTTCTCCTGATAACGACATCCTCTTGAGTAGTCCCCGCCCGGAGATCCGAATGGGGGACTATTTTACCTCCGGAATATTTTACCCAAGAGGACGCCATCATCATGTAATCATACAGTAAAGCTGCATGCCCTCGGGAAGAATTACGGCTGTAGTTTCCCCTTGCTTTCAGCCGTTCGCAGTACCAGCACAGCAAGGCCGTTTTGGTTATTGTTACAAGGCCAGATCAGTCAATCATCCAGACTGTTGCCCTTGCAACTACTGAAAAGGCTGCTGCCCCTCTTCAGGAACCACACGTTTGTCTGGCCTCTCAACAGATACCCCTCCGTTGTGGTTGCACCTACGGTACGGCTATCTGTATCGCTGAGGCACGCAAGCCTCCCCACCAACGGCAAGGTCCATGGTTCATGGGGGGGTGAGATCACTTATATTTATAAATTCTATATATAGTATATATTATCTTTGAGTATATGTTTGACATAAATTAAAATAGCTAACTGGGGCTTTATGTCTTCAGTCTGTGTGTAGATACGGCCAAAGTGTTATTTGGAGTTCGCACATGATTTAAGGTGGTTCTTTAGGGAACTGATGTTTGCTTCTACCTCAAATTTTACTATGCGTGGGTATTCCACGTATTTTACTGGTTTTTGATAATTTTCGATACATAATATGTTGATATTAATTTGTGGCTCCGCATATGAACTAACTAATTTAGTTACGCGTCACTTCTCATGGAAAATGGTTGTAATGTTGCTACATTTGTAAGTAATGGGCGGTGCCTTATGCTGAATTTAAGACATTCTCCTTTATTCCGAATTTAAGATCTTAATACTGTTATACGAATTATGTATTTCAGTTTTCTGTAGTTTGTATGTTTTCATAGGTACTTGATATTGACGCCTTAGTCGAAACTGGCCAGTAGCGGAATACATCAAAGATAGACTTACATGTACAACGGACATTGTTTTATTTTACCATAGTCGAGGTCGTTAATCGAAATGAATGAGTGCTTCGCTACCCTGAAAAATGTGGAGTTTGATGACAACCCTTAGACGTCTGTTCAACAGATGTAATCGAATCGATTCCGTAGAATTGTACTTTTCGTACCGTCGAAAACTGTGTGGGCAAAGTACTCGTAGCTGACCATCAGCACTGGGGGGGGAAGCAGTCCCTCCGTGGTACCGCAGTGGTTGGACGTCCCTCAGCAATGCGCTGCCCCTTCACGGAACGAGGGTCGCCGAATCGATAATGTTTTTACGCTCGGTGCTCCCTGGGCGTTCATTAACTTCATGCTCCGCAGGAGGCACCGGTATTCTTAGAGCATTTAGAGGATTTAACGAACAGGAACTCTGCTGAATGGACTGTGAGTCCTACAATAACCTAGGCAGGACACTTGAAACTTAGCCGGCTGAAAACGCAGGGAGCACATCTCAGTGAGTACAGCTCGTATCCGAGAGTCTGCTCTGATTGACCCTCCAATGTCATAGCTGGAACGTAATTACATCTCATCTCAACAATGTTTTTGCATAGCCTGAACTATTCTTGCTAGGTTAGGAGAAATAAAATATGTCCAGAATTTTTCCTATTATTTTCAGTGGGATACTTCTTTCTTTACGGAATTAAAACCCAGATGTCAAGAGCAAAGCTAATATCCACCAAGACAGAGGATAAATAAGAGAATTGACTCTGATGAATGGACCAGATCTACATTCACCATAATTGAGACCGAATTATCACAGGCAATCTAAAGCTAGGGAGATGGGGATTCAAACTCTGTACTTCCGAATACTAAGAAATGTCGTGTGACGAGCGTCTCGCGTCGGGTAGACAGTTCGCTGGGTGCAAGTTTTTCGATTTGACGCCACTTCGGCGACTTGCGCGTCGATGGGGATGAAATGGTGATTATTAGGACAACACAACACCCAGTCCTGAGCGGAGAATATCTCCGAACTAGCCGGGAATCGAACCCAGGCCCTCAGCATTGGCATTCTCTCGCGCTGACCACTCAGCTACCGGGGGCGGACTTCCGAATCCTAGTCTAGAGCCTTATTGACTACCCGCAGTAAATTCTTGCGGCACTTATGTTTTCTTCCACCGTCTCATTCGTAGTTATATAAGGCATAATAATTATTATAACAGGTTTTTATAAGAGTTAAGAAACAATTTTAGGATTATTTGATGAAATATATCAACAGGCTGGTCGATCTATTTTCTGAAATAATTTAATTCCTAGCCACTGGGGTCAGACAGCAGTACCACAAATATTTTTATGCTCGTTTATTATGTCTACTGAAACGACAGGAGAACCCATGTCTTACATAGGACTTTTCATGGACCGTTTCCCAAAAATAATGACAGACTGACGAAGGGAACTGAAAGAAAAGTAGGTCACGAAATTCTCCAGGGCATGTTTGTACTCGCTTCGACCATAGCGATTTTCGGAAATATTGCATAAACGACTCTTGCGATATTTTTGCAGTGTTAATTTTATAATTATGGACCCTCGACAAGTAACTTGCTATGAGTTACATCCAGATACTATTTCGTTTACGAAAAATGGTTATTACGAAATGCTGGAGAAATAATGAAGATAGAGAGTAATACAGTAAGCTCTTACCGTATGAGATGACTGTGGGAGACAAAGGAGGATGAAAGCTGCAACTGATGATGGTACACATGAAGAAAGAGTTTTTGACAAAGATAATTCCAAATACAGTGACATTTTCTTCACAGTTGAGGCAAGAAACATGGGCAGACAGTAAAGTCACCTACTACAGTGTTCGACATTTATTACAGTAGTTATAATATGATTACTTTTTGCTCAGCGGCAACTTTGGCGATTGTGTCAAGAGAACAAGGAATGGACCAGCAAGGAGTGGGACTCCATGCTCTTCTCGGGTGAGAACGGAGTAGTGCTTTTGGAAGTACCCTCATACGGTGAGAGGTGATAACAAGTAATGCAGTCAGGAATGTTGTCGAACATGATCGTTTAGTTGGTCCACGTGTTATAGTGCAAGGAGTCATAATGTTGCGTGGACGTACTGACCTCCAAATATTTAAATATTTGAACTCAATATACTCATCCTCAACTTTACTATGACACTACACTCTTTTCATGGATTACCCTCCATCACCACTCCCGACCCAAATTCGGCAGTCAGAGTTTATACCAGAAGTCGCGACAGGCCATACAGTGCCCCTACGAACCTCACTACCGTGACGACGTAGGACAGTTTTGCGGTCACCGACGATACATTCTCAGGACGAAAACCCCTCAGTATACACGTCGATGATCAAGGAAAAACGCAACACTTGCTGAGGCGGGCTAACGAATACACAGCGAGATCAATATACAGACAGCCATATCCTCCCAAACCTCAACGGTTCACTATGAGTGAACAAACGAAAAACATCATAATTAACTGTGTGCGAATGTTTATACTTCATATTCTGTAACGAGCCAAAACAAAAAGAGTCTCATTCGCTATATCAAGTCACAACAACACCACTTTCATAATTGACTTGAATTCTATGAACATGAAAACAAAAATTACGATAAAAATTCTCATTCAAAAAACAAGGACAATATATGATCGTTGCTCTGAAGGACGATGGCCTTCGGTGCGTAACGTCTTATGACCAGACATTTGACACCACGGCTTGTCTTAGACGATGTAACACATTAACCTAGTTGTCAGCAGTTACAGCACCACCTACAGACAAGGCCAAAAGACCAAATTGTGACGTCATTGCCAAGCGGCGATCGTAGTATAAAGCAGTCAACACCAGAAGAATCTGTGGATCGTAAAATCAGCGATTTTTCAGTTGATACTTGAATAATCTTATGTAACAGAGGAAACACATATAGTTGTTCACGTGTAAATGAGACAAAAGCGATTAAGAATGCATAACTGCGATTAATATCGTGCATAGCCTTTACAACATGACTAGCACGTTTGTAATCAAAGCTGCTGACATCTTTGACAAACGAACAGTTAGGAACATCTGGGAATGTTTGAATGTAGCCTGCAGTAATTGTTTAGTAAAACATTCACACGTTTCGTAATAATATTTTCTTACAGCTACACGGGCATGAACATCATAGTCGGTTGTATACACACAGTTTTCCGCTACCAGTACAACTTTAAGAACAAGTTAAGTAACTAGAATTTTGTTGAATGATTCTTCTTATGAATAGACCTTCAATTTCAAAGGATTGTCAGTCATAATACAGACGAAGTAATGGGACAGCATAGATAGATCGATACACATAGAAACAATACTCTTCTTTCAACATTCCCCCCCCCCTCCCCCCCAGTTTTTCTGTACAGATATTAAAGTAAGTTTATCTTTCAGTTCCCGAATGCTGTTGTATAAAGTTCTTTCTAAAATATACTCACTATACCACTGTACGCATTGGTTCGGTCCTCGGGGTTAAAAGGACGGAGCAAGTGCTGGGGCGTTAGTCACCCCGTCTCACTCTGAAGATGGCCGGACGGTATTCAGCCGGAATATTAGAATAAGATGCTGAATTTATGCGGTTGCACTCCCGAAATTTTACGGAACATCTTTGCGACGCGAAAACATGAAGATGCACATCAAGTATATCTGTGTACTTAAATAATAGTTAACGGTCACACAGCACAACGAGTTATTGTGCCCAACACATTGTTGATATGACACAAGACTGCTGTTGACTTTCAACGCTTCTCGCTAACGTCACGCCGTCGAATTCTCGCAGTTGTTCGGTATTCCATCTAGGTGGTGTTGTTACAAGAAACATAAAAATACAATTTCCGTAGTTCTGTGGTACCATATGATACATAATGTAATTAAAATCATATTAAAATTTGGACCAAATTTTGCCAAACATAATTAGGTCTGCTGCTGCAAGAAATGAGTGTCACAAAAAGTTAATGTGACACAGTAGGCAGTCCACAAAGACAACAGCAGAGAGGAAAGGTAACTGGACACGAATGTTGAGCCACTTGAAAACACAGACTGATGTGAAAGAAATTCATGCCTTCCAGTGAATGGTGCTGCCGTAGGGTTATCAGAAATGTTTTTCCTAATGAAACTTTGTACGAAAAATAGACAATTTAAAACATGTTTCCGTAGCTTTTTCATGTATTTTTACACAAAGAATTGACAGGTGAGGATAGTTAACGTACGCACCTTAAGAATAGTGATGTCCCCATTGCGTATCAACTTGTTCCTACAGATTTCGTGCAAAAGCATTAGGTATTTCGGCATATTTATGGGGAAATATCATTACAGATCTAGGCATTGAGGGAAGATATGGAATGACTCTTTGATTGAGAGCAGGTATGATGATATCTAAGGCACAGTAGTTGGACGAAAATATGGAAACACCTCGAAAAACACATACTTGTACATAAAAGCAAATGCTAGTCAACCCTCTAGGTTGCGCTGTTGTGTCTGACAACCAACGACACCTGTGCAGTGTACTCAAGACGTTGCAAGTGTCAGTCGCGGTGAGATCAGTGTTCTGTGTAGTTTTGAGTGCATCATATCGGATCTAAGGGAACTAGAAAGCAGCAAATTGTTGGTGATCGTATGGTAGGTGCTTCCGTAATCAAGTTAGCCGAAGAGTCTGTTGTTTGAAGAGGCACTGTATCGAAGATCCATACCGCATACAACGCAAGATGTAAAGCATGATCCATTAGGTCACAACGCAGAGGTAAGTGTGTGTGATGAGCGATCATGACAGCCGGTCACTAAAGAGGTCTTTCACGTAAAATAAGAAGCCGACACCGACAAAAGTCACTGCAGAACTGCATGTTGCGCTTACGATCCCTGTGAGCACCAAAACAACGCAAAGGAAATTGCATAAGCAGGAAATTCCAAGGCGATTTGGAATTCCAAAAGTGATGACAGTAACAGGTAAACGTGGTGCCAAAGCCATGAAAACCTAGACTGCGGATCAACGGGATAACATTATTTTGGTTTGATTGGTCTTGTTTTACGCTGTTTTCAACTTCTGGCCGAAATTACGTCGTAAGAATGAAATATGATGCGGGTCCACTAATGACTGGGCAGCAGTATTATCATATTCCATGGGGTCCTTTGTTACTCTGCAAGGTCGCAGCACTGCAAATGATTATGTGACCATTGTAGCTGATCGGGTCCGTCCTATGGTACAGTGATTTTCTCCAATGTTTCCCAGTGTTCCAGAACGACAGAGCCTCTGTTCAACGAAACTCACATTATGTAGGATCGGCTCTGTGAGCACGAGGATGAATTGTGCATCTCCCCTGTCACCAGTCACCAGATTATCGAGCCTTTGTGACCTACTTTTTAGATAAGGGTGAGAGATTCCTGTCCACCTCCATCATCGTCACTTCAACTTGCCACTACGTTTTTGGAAGGACGATATAAAATTCCCTTGAAAACCATACAGGAGTTGATATACCTATTCCGAGACGAATGGAAGCTGGTTTGAATGCCAACGAATTTCCTAAACCGTATTAGGTATGGCAAAGTGTGGTGTTTTGATGTTTCCATACTTTTGTCCAGTCCCTCTATTATTCAGTACGTTAAGATAATTGAAACTTTAATCAAGATGAGGTACTTGGCATTTTATAGAGGGAAAAGAAAGACAACGAAACTTACGAAGACGTGAGCTGGGGCAAAGCAAGGAAAGTGGAACCCACTCGGTGGAAGTTTGCACAGTGTACCATTTAATCATTACTAACCCAGAAGAAGGCCATATGAATACAGGAGACTGGAAGCTTCCATATAAGTTGTATACTTGTCAGAATGAGATTTAGAAATGAGATTTTAAACAGCAAAATCTGTGTAGAGGCACCCATGTAGTAGGTACATAATTTACTAATTATTTATTAATATATTTAATACAGGAGGGGGTCATGCTGACGGCCACCTCACGTTTGTGAAATGTCGCGAGTGCCACAAATTTCGATATTTCACCATCTCGTTGAAAAAAGCACTCAAAGATAGCCCTACTAATCCGTTCTCGCAGGTACACACTGTAAATTGCTGTGGCCTGGGAAGGAGGATTTGTTAGTCACGAATAAATAAAATTGAACTGCAATAAGGCTTCAGATGTAATAGTGAGATTTACTGTCCTCTGATAAACAGCAGTAATAATACTTAGGGACTGATTATTACGTTAAACATGATTCTTTTCTTTAACGAAGAACCCTTTCCTAAGTGAACTTCACTCACGTTAGCCATTTCTAGGACTCCAGAATCGTACCTCAAGCAAGTTGTACCTTAACACAGTTATGACATGGAAAAATAATATGTGTAGAATCTTTCCCTTGCGTTAATCAATTTTGCAATCTTTCAGTGATGATTCTAAGCGATACTCTTGCTCGTCTGCAATAATAAACTAAATAAAGGTTCGGGATTCAATACTTCCATTACGCAACCAGTCGGCCATCTGCATGGTTAAAGTTTGAAGGCACATACATCAGACATCTTGCTAGCGCTAAGTCATGCACCGAAATTACTTACCCATCTTGTTGAGTCAGCATGCCGACTTCAGCTCGCGGTCCTACCGTCATTCTAATAATCGTCACAGTTACTTGTACACACTTTCAATGTCACTCCTAGTCGGACACGGTAATTTATTTGCAGAATAACCTCTCGCTACTCAGATGCAATTTAGGACACTCGAAGCAGTCTCCGAAAACCGATAGTACTCCGAAACTACCGTATTGCATCAGAAATGAACATTTTTGCCGACACTTCGTCCACGTGACCCGCCTCTCAGATAGCTCGCTAGCGACTTACTCTTTCGAGCGCGCTAACCTCTTTGCTAGTCGCCCCTCCACTGAACATAAGTTTCCGCACTCGTGAGTCACAGTAGGGGTAAACGCTCTCGAAAATAAGTAGGTGTAAACGCTTTTGAAAATGAATGAACTCAAACAGAGATATCTGACCCATAAGGTATTGTCCTCCATAATCTTCTTCAGATCAGAATAAAAGTAAGTGACCTAATGTGTGACGTGCAGTTCTTTTCTGTAAATTTCGATAAGGTCTTTGGTTCTGTTATTATCAAATGTAATTAATAATAGAGGAGGATATATTTATACGTAACTACGTAACTTAGTTCCTATGTTACAAGCCAAACTAAGCAACAGGCGTCAGGGTAGGTGGAAGATTTAGGATTCATGGGAACGCATACTCCACAGACAAACATTTTGTTCAGGGAGGAGTACATTCACCCTACGTTGGTCACGGTTAGGAGAAAGGCTTTAATATTTTGAATGTCAGGATTTAGGGTCGATCCTTTGCGGACCATGACCAGGAATGCAAGGCGGATCCTAAATACTGACATCAAAGACTGAAGCCTTTCACTATGCCTGCCCATATTGAGGGCCCATGTGTAGCCCTACGTCTACCATTGTAAATTAGTGTGCTGCCTAAATAACTGAAAACCCTGTCTCTATGCTGCCGCGTATAACACTCTTACTAAATTAAGTTTAGTTTACAAATAGAATACACTATGGAAGGATAGTCTTGTTAAAAGGAAAAGCTCATGAAGAGAGCCATCTTTTTTACAGGATTTGACTGTGTATTGTGTCTAATGCATAAGTAAATCAGAGTATTCAGTTTTTTTCCTAAGATCTTACTCAGCGATTAGAAAGAAACGCAGTATGAATAGTATTATATTGAAGCTAGGACAACTCAGTTCCAAGTTCATTTAGTGGTTTAAAATATGTACTAACGGTTGCCAGCCTATCCAGGCAATGAAACAGTGGAGTATTGAAACAACAGAAGTATGAATTTTGCCTACTTTCTTGCTACTGTTGAAGTTGCTTCTTCAAATAAATATTGCTCCACGTAAAAAAGTTGGTGCGCCACTGGAATTATTTGATTACTACTCCTTTATACACTACGTTTTTAAAAGAGAAAAAGCCCAGTAGATTACTTCAAGGAAGCTCGAAAAAATTTGGCCAGTAAACTTTAATACTAAAATGTTTAGATACTAAGGTACACACTTTTTATACTGAACGTCTCACTTCAAGAAAACCTCTTTCTTACAGGAATTTACTTTCAAAAGCTATTACTCGCATTATTGACTCAAAAACAATTTAAATGATGCCTCTTTATATTTACTTGGCACATCTTTTGCCTGTAAAGCAGGATACTCGGATTAATAAAAAAAAAGTTCAGATGTGTGTGAAATCTTATGGGACTTAACTGCTAAGGTCATCAGTCCGTAAGCTTACACACTACTTAACCTAAATTATCCTAAGGACAAACACATACACGCCCGACGGAGGACTCTAACCTCCGCCGGGACCAGCCGCACAGTCCATGACTGCAGCGCCTTAGACCGCACGGCTAATCCCGCGCGACTCGGATTAATCAAACACCAGGAAGGATCCCTGTATAAGTGTATGATTAGGATGAAGTAACAGGGTGAACCAGTTTCTTTAAAGTTAAGAATGCTTATTTACTAATAAAACACAGTTTAAATTAATGGCTGACGCTGTACTAAAGTGAAATATCGAATAAATCTTATCTGGTGGCTGTAGGCATGGGTGTGGAGAACAATTATGACGGCTACACTACCCACAGTACGGCGTGCAAGTATATCGCTGTATAGGCCAATTTCGCATCATGGCGTCATTCAGTTTTACATCCATTAGCCCAATAAGTCGCAGCTATGCCGTAAGCCGTTTGCAGTCTTCACCCGAGGCATTTTTGTGCATATTTGCAGGCAAAGCTTCTCCTGCTTCACAAGGGAGTTGCCATAATCAGGCCTGCCTACAGACTGTGTGACTTACTTCCCGCGCTTGCTGTAGGTAGCGCGCGAATTCTACCTTGCCACCTTTTCCATTCCACAGAGCCATTTTCGCTCGAAACTGGCTTTTACATAACAACTATTTCTTACATTGTGCCTAAGCGTGGCCATTACTTACAAGTGTCCAATTTACATCAACATGAACAGTTTATACACACAAATATGTTAAATGCAAAATGTCATCAGAAAATTATTTAACCTAATACACACCTTACATAGTATTTTACATACATTACTCACGCATTACTCACGTACAAGATAAAGAACTTCAACGTCCAGTATAGCACACTTTACTTTACATGTATAGAAAACTATAGTACTAATATGGGAAAATTTTAAAGCAAAAATTATAAAATTTCAGATGAATCATAAACAAATAGTGTTATAATTCTACACCTCTCTGAATATACCACTTGAGCCTTAAGTGTACGTTGTTACAAATCCCAAATCCTCCTTCTACCCTGATGCCCACTGCCTAGCTTCACCACAATGCGCAGTGGAGTGCAGAAATACAGTACGATCTTTAACGTTTTAGCATACTCATACCTATTAGAAGACTCTAGAGTAGCAAATTCGCACTGAACCCTCTTTTTTCTTGCAGAGCAAGAGCCTGTCGGTCTGTCCTGGTGAGCTATGCTTTGATACCTCCTCTTATTTCACTATGCTATGCATTCCAGTGCAAGACCCACGAGAATGACAAGGTGTTGCAAGTACGTCACAGCATGTGACACTGTATGTCTTATGAGTGACAGCAGCTGTCTCCGGCAGAGAGCGAGTAACTATTGGTAATTCCTGACTACGCGTTTAAATGTATGAAAGTTCTCGACAGGACACGAAAAATATAATACCTCTGATGGGTACCTTTCCAATTACACATTGATTTCCCGTGGGCCCTGCATGGAGTCGAGTGTTCATTATGTGTGGCAAACAAACTGACTAGAGTGGCGTCACAAATCCGTTGCAGGGCCTGTATTTCTCGTGGACCCAGCTCGAGTGTGCAGGCCGTGACGTAGTAAACAGTTGATTTCCTCCCCGTGACTGAGCGCTGACCGATTGGGCAACGCGTTTCTATCCGTCCAAATTTTCCAGATTCTGCACTGCTTACATGAGCACATTGGGCATTCATTTCGGGAGGCAGTAAACAGTTCCTTTTCTCTCCACAACTGGGCCCTGACTGGCGGGGTAGCGCGTTGCTATCCGTCCAATATTTCCGGTTACGACCCTGCTTACAAGAGTGCTACAGGGGTGTGTGCCTTGTTGATGCAGCAATTTGACCACACGGACGGATGCCTGCCTGCCCATTCATCGCAGAGGAGGGTCGTGGGATCGATCCCCGCTCTCCTACAAGTCGTCCACACACCACCAGCCATCTGTGATCGCCCGCTGTCGCCGCGACATCGTTCTCGACGCAGCCTGAATACACCGATTGTGAGTTTTCAATTGTTACTCTTAACGGTATATATTATAACTGATGCGCCGGAAGACACATTAAGAAGAGCTGACAACATCTATTTTAAAATGTAGCTTCATTTACAGGTTAGCAAATTCACCAAATTTTTGCCTGGTTATTTCCACTTTAAGCGAAACAATATTTTCGTACATCCATAGTTGAAATGGAGGACATTGGGACGTCATCTGATATAAATTTGTATTAAAAATGAAGAAATTCCTCCAGCTGTATTTAAGGTGTCGATTTTATTTTGGCAACTAGTTTCAACGCTGTAACAACGTCATTTTAAGGTCCATACACTTGTTGGCGTCAACTGCGTGCGGATGATACTAGAAGTCAATGGTGAGATACGGACGTGCTCCGTATGGTTCATATGGTTCAAATGGCTCTGAGCACTATGGGACTTAACTGCTGAGGTCATCAGTCCCCTAGAACTCAGAACTACTTAAACCTAACTAACCTAAGGACATCACACACATCCATGCCCAAGGCAGGATTCGAACCTGCGACCGTATCGGTCGCGTGGTTCCAGACTGTAGTGCGTAGAACCGCTCGGCCACTCCGGCCGGCGCTCCGTGTGGAAGGTGGTTAGTAACTTGTAGTTAGTAGTGGTTAGTAACTACTAGCTACTAACCACCTTCCACACGGAGCACATCCGTATCTCAGCACTGACTTCTGGTATCAGCCGCATGCAGTTGACGTCAACAAGCGTATGGGCCTGAAGATAACGTTGTTACTGCGTTGAAACTAGTTGCCAAAATGAAATCGAGCCCTTAAATACAGCTGGAGGAATTTCTTCATTTTTAATAGAAAAGACATTTCTCTGAAAATACTTCTTTATTGTTTTTGATTTGTTGCCATACTTTATTTAAATTTGGTATTGTGCTTCTTATTTTATTCCCTTAGTTTCTGTGCTGGTGTCGACAGAATTTTTTTAAAATAGGTTGACAAAAAAATATCAGAACTAGAGTCTAGGAGAAAGAAGCATGTAGTGAAAGTTTTTCAATCACAGATGGATGTATCCATAGTAAGCGTGTTGCGAATGAGGTAAGTATGGAGCAGTTAGAGGAGCTACAGCGGCCAGCTGCAAGTCTCCTGTTGGAGAAGGGATGACTGAATGGACATTTGAATCATGTAGCTGTGGCTGCAGTAGTCTGTAGTGAGGAGGAAAAGGACAAACTAATACCACTGTAGCAACTGCTTCGACTTCAGAAGCAACTGTGGTTTCACCACTTGTGACAAAGGCAGTTAATCCGAGAGTACATTTGTATGTATGTGCCTTGGGATTGTTGATAGAGTGTCGTGCGTTACGGATAAAAAGTGGTATCACTAGCTAACATGATTCCACGTCTGTGCATACAAACAATTGCAAGTGAGATGAGTCTTCGGTTGGATCAAGTATTTGGTAGACACATTCAGAGAAAACAGAAAGTACGAGATATTGAAGGTTGAAACACGTATGTAACGTAGCAGCGATGGCGAGGCATTGCAGCGTCTCTGACCAGAGAGTATGCGCTTGACCGCGCGAGTGTTACGAGTAGTACTCTGTCAGTAGCTCTGTTCAGTTGCGTCGAGTACGCTAGTAGTCGTCATGCAGAGCGGTCGGTCAGTGTTAGCACCCCAGTGCGGTTGTGTGATGTAGTCTGTCGGCAACACTGGTCAAGATGCTGAATGAGGTATACTGTTAATTAAGATAATCATCGGATAATGTAAAGTTTATTTATTGTAATTAATTTTCAACAAGTGCCCCCAATAAAAATTTTGATTTCAAAAGCAATTTTACATAAAACAAAATTTATTTAATTGCACTTCCCATTTCATTCAACTTCCGTTAAAGAAAAATTTCAGTAAAATCACAAAAAAAAGGGAATAGTATTATTTGCAATGCAGTTCCTCCAAGCCGTGCGCAAGAATAAGAGCAGAAATTTGACTAGCAGTTACAATGAGGTAAGAATCTAATTCTGATTTTTTGCACAGGGCCAAAGACCGATATTTCGGTTTAATTGAATTTCATTAGCACTGAATTGTTTTTCATTATTTTGTGGGAGCTTACACGAGAGTCAGATTGCGAATTTCACATTTTTGTTGCCTTTGTCAGTACATTTCATTGCAGGGAGGTTATTCTTGGCTCCTATTCGTTTATTATTTCTGTCTTTAAATTTTCAGTGGAAAGGTTACACTTAGCGCAATGTCCATTAGCATTCCTAAATAATATTGTCATTTCATTACTTTTAAAAATTTTGTGGGGAGGTTACACTTGGCGACACCCAGTCCAGGATCGTATTTCGTTGAGAATCTTTTGAACAACAGATATCTGCTCTTATTTGCTTAGATATAATTAGGATTTGGCGCAACGCTTTTATTAATCTTGTGACTTTCTTTCTACAGGTCAACGGCAATTCGTTGCTCTGTTGTATTTGTGTGTTGCTTTTGCATTTGTGCTTATTGTTTTGTGAATAATTGTGACTATTGCAAAAATGCCGCGAAAGACTGTGAATAGTGTATCGCGAAGTATTGTGAATGAAATTACCGACTTAAACAACGTGACCGATAGTAATTGTGACACGCAGTGTAATGATGACAATCCTGCGTTCACTGACAATCAGTGCGTTCCAACCATTAATAAGCCGGCCGCGGTGGTCTCGCGGTTCTAGGCGCGCAGTCCGGAACCGCGCGACGGCTACGGTCGCAGGTTCGAATCCTGCCTCGGGCATGGATGTGTGTGCTGTCCTTAGGTTAGTTAGGTTTAAGTAGTTCTAAGTTATAGGGGACTGATGACCACAGCTGTTAAGTCCCATAGTGCTCAGAGCCATTTTGAGCCAACCATTAATAATGATGTAGACCTTAATGATGAACAAACGAACTCGATTGTGTCTTGTGTTGATTTGACGACAATTGATGACGCGGGGTGCACTATTGTAATGAGCGCTACCCAGCTTAACACAACCGGTTTGGAAAATTCAAGTAACATACAGACAAATTTGTCTAACGAAAATGGACAGTGTACTGACAATACGACGGATTCATTTAATTCCGAAATAGTGACTGACAATGTACACTCGAGTGACAAACGTTTTTGTAAATTACAGAATGACCAAATGGTCACACAAAACGTGACAATTGCAGGTACATCACTAAACAGCACAGAGAATAGACATGCTATTTTTGACTTTGAACAAATTATGGCAAGATTGCTACAACAACAACTTGAGGATCTCAAACAATATTTTAGTGAAATTTTCAAACAACAGAGTGAAGATAAGAAACAATTTTGTGAAAGTATTAAACAGCCGAAAGAAAAACACGACAACTTTAACGAACAGAACAAACAAGTTAGTGAACAGATTACAACGGTTACCGTGGAATGTCAGGACATTAAAGAACAATTACGTGTGAATACTAAGACTTGTGCTAATAACAGTAATGAAAAAGTTGGCACTGTTGCACAAGAATTAAGTAGCACACGTGTAGGCACAACAGAATCACATAAAGACGAAGTTAATGCAGTCACTGAACAATGTTCAGCAAACGCAACACAGATACACGAAATTAATGCAGTCACTGAAGAATGCCCTAAAAACGAAGTACAGATTCGCGACGAGTTTAATTTAGAGCCACTGGAAGTTTCACACACTCTGAATACGGAAATTGTTAATAAAAGTGAACGACACAACAACCAAATTGGCGAAAATATTAAAGCAACAAAATTAAAAACTATTTCAGTCACCAATACGTCACAGAATCCGCCACTTTGCGAACATTTGTCTGACTCACGCAGCGTGTATAATGTGAGCAATTTACAGCAACTACGCGACTTAAAATCCGAAAAGCCACGCGACTTAAAATCTGAAAAGCTACGTAACTTGAAGTACGAAATGACACAGACAAACAAATTCTCACACAAACCCGAACGTGTTTTCAAATTCAATGACGAGAACGTAGATTACGAGCAATTATTATCAGTAAGAAAATGTAAGGAATTTAGTAATGACAGCGTACAGGCACACGCTTTGCACTGTATACGACAATTCATCTTTGTACTTTCACCGCTATTATCAGTAATGGAGAAACTAGCTTTGAACCTGAGGCGACAATTTGCTATTGTATTTTCCTCAGCATTATCTATTATGCAGAAATTGGAATTAACATGGTTACAACAATTTGGTTTTGGAATTTTACCGCCATTGCCTGCAACGCAAAAGCTAAAATTGATTTGCAGTGCGTAATTGACCTCAGGGGATTCATTACGCTTTAATGAATATGTGCCGTAGCGAGCATAGGGCCCCGAGCTGTAGTAGTGCTGTTTCATCTTTAGTTTTCTGCACTGCTGCCTTTTCTTCTACTATCCTTTATATCTATCAAAACTGCTCTTTAACTATTGCTCTATCTAGGATTAAGAATATGTAATGAAAACCCGATGTGACAAATTTTTACCGAATGTGACAATTTTCATTAGGCACTCCAGAATCACGAGAGTTTTAATAACAGATAAAATCGTAATCATCAGTGTGTGTAAAATTAACAGCAAACGCATTTTTTGGTAACAATAGACCTTTTCACCACAACAGCATGAAAGTCAGCCGGTTGGAATACATAACCAACAATGTAATGCACAAGGTCAACCAGGCTTTAATGTTCCGCCGCGTGCACGTATAGTCCCAGCTCCAACAAATAGTAACGCATGGCAGCAAAGAAATAACTACGTACAGACAACACACTATTTCAACTCGTATCGCAATGCGCCGTATAGAAATTACTATCATGACAGACGTAAAAAAAAAATGATGAGCACGATTTTCAGCGTACATTTAATAACAGTCGATCTTATGAGCAGCAACAACATCAGCAACAACATATTATGATGAATGAAACAGACAATAGGTGTCATCGATAGCGTAATACGTCAGTAAGAAATAACAGAGCAGTTCAAATAGTCGAAATGCCACAGCATCCTCGCGTAAATAATAGCACGTACGACAGAATTTGACCAGACACAGTACAGGTTTCATATTCCAATAACGTAAGCAATAATTTTGACACGCAGAATCTTCTTCACGAAAATGTTATTAATTTTGACGCCATCCGACACACGTTTGTATTAAGGACAGAATTACGACGTATGTAGACGACATTCTTATTGCAGAAGCTAACTGGTCTGAACACAATCTGATTCTTGAACAACTGTTACAAACTTTCCATGCACAAGGACTTACAGTTAACCTCAGTAAATCGCATTTTGGCAAAACTTCTATAAAATTTCTTGGACACGTGATTTCAGCAGAAGGCATTGCACCTGATCCGGAAAAACTTCAAGCTCTACGTGACATTACTGTTCCTACGACAAAGAAGCAATTACGCAGTTTTTTGGGCTTAATTAACTTTTTTCGTAAATTTATTCATCACTCTGCTTTAGACACGCCTAGATAATGCCAATTAACAGGTAAAAACCCTATTTGGTCATGGGATAAGCAAGCACACTCTGAATTCATGAACCTGAAACATGCTTTGTTGAATGCTCCACTTTTATCGCACCCAGACCTTACTAGAAATTTTTCCATTGCCACCGACAGTTCCAACCCCGCTTTAGGCGTACACATTTTCCAGGAAATTGAAGAAGATGGTTCTACAGTAATTAAAAACATCGCATTTGCAAGCCGCATTTTGTCACCTGCTGAACGAAATTATTCTGTTACAGAATTGGAAACATTATGTGTTGTATGGGCTTTTACGAGATTTCGGCACTTTCTTTATGGCAGACATACTACCGTTTACACAGACCATAGAGCTATACAATTTTTGCTTTCAGCTAAATTTACTCACGACAGGTTAAGTAGATGGAAACTTTATTTACAGGAATATAATTTTACAATAGTTCACATTCCCGGCACACAAAATGTTATAGCAGACGCACTATCGCGTTCTCTCAGCAAGAATCAGCAAGACGTAGCAACCAACTTCTGCAAAACAAATTTCAGTGTCATGTACATTCAGCAAGTTGCATTTGAAAACTTTATTTCATCGTCATTACAGGACATAGCAAAGGAGCAAAATAAAGACAATGTGTGGAAAGAAATTAAACACCTTTGGCAAGATAGAAAAAATGTTACGATTAGAAACCATTACACTGTCCGCAATGACATTCTGTTTCGCCGCTCTCATCCTGACAGCAACAATTGGTTATTATGCATTCTTGACGAACTGGTCAACAAATTAATCTGGTACACTCATTTAAGCTACGCACATTACGGAGCACGAAAATGTTTTCTTATACTGAGACAGAACTGTTATTTTACTAACATGGAGAAACGTATACGACGAGTTTTAGCGTCTTGTAAAATTTGCCAGAAAGCTAAATCAGACACCACTGCACATATTCCTCCATTATGTCCCATTATACCTGTTAAATTAAGACACATGGCCGCTGTAGATATTTTTGGTCCTATTCCGAGAACTAACAGAGGTTTTTGCTACATCTTTGTCGCTGTTGAGCTCACTTCAAAATTTGTTACTGTCACTCCATTACGCAAAGCTACTGCCAAAACTATTTCGAAGGCATTTGTAAAACTTTTCTATCTCATGTAGGGCATGTGATGAAAGTAATTTCTGACAATGGATCTCAATTTCGTAGTAGCGTATGGACACGCATGTTACGAGCCAGAAACATTTCTCCGCTCTATATATCCAAGTACCACGCTTCTTCGAACCCCTGTGAAAGATTAATGAAAGAAATTGGTAAGCTGTGCCGAATATACTGCCACAAAAGACATATTGATTTGGATACACACATACTCTCATTCCAAGATGTAATTAATTCTATTCCAAATGAATCCACTATGCTATCTCCATCTGTTATACTGAAAAACGTTGAGCCACAAAACAAAATTAAAGAATTAGTAAACTTCCCTAAATGTCGTCGACTAAAACACCACGAAATAATTGACATTGCGCTGAACAACATCAAACGTGCCGCAGAGCGCCGGAGAAGACAGCAAAAACAGGTTAGTAGACGCCGAGACTTTCACGTTGGACAGAAGATATTAGTACGTACACACTATTTATCCAGCAAATTAAAAGGTAAGTGCAGTAAATTTGAACTTCTATACTCAGGTCCGTATCGGATTCGCAGCATCCCTCACCCCAATGTTGTACACGTCGAAACTTTGAGAACCAGAAAATCGAAAGGCAATCACCATATCTCAAACATTAAACCGTTTATTGAGTGAAACCACTGTATGATTCAACACACTATGATGCCATTTACTAATGCAATTATTTCACCTGACTAATTACTGATGATTATCGTATTTTTTCTTGGCAAGTGCCCGACAAGGTAAGGTTAGCAGGTCGCTTTTCTTGTCGTTACACATCAGACTGTGCACATTTTCCACTTTTTTTTGTGTATACGATTGTATTCCAGTTTTGTTTGTATGCACTGTGAAATAGTTAAGATATAACACACACCAGTCGACTTTGACATTTTTTTTTTGCCTTATGACATCTCAACATCGTGACTGTTTTACATTTTTTGTTGCTGCATTGTGATATTCTCTGTACATTTTGGCTTTAAACACTGTCAATGTCTTTGACATATTACGTTTTCTGTCATGTTATGCTGTATGGCTAATTGTGTCACCATAAACCAGTCATTATTTAGTGGATATATGATTTAAATGCAGGACATTAATCTTTGTTCATCAATTTCAGAAAGAAATGACGCGTGTAAGAAATAAATTCAACAGAAACGGGAATTTCACCTACGGAATAAACGAAAGAAGATGCAATAACTTTATGAGGAAGAGTAAATGGATCAGGATTAACAAGCATTAACATGAATATACTATACTCATCGTAGAATAGCAGTCTTAACTAATTTTTTCTTTCAGAATACAAGGTGATTGATGCAGGCTGTCAGACAGAACTACACATCTTAGTTTTAGTGATGAAATATGCTAGAGATAAGGAATAGTTATGTAATGAGTAATGAAGTGATTTTTGCAGATGATAATGAATGCTGACGAATAATGATGAAGGATATGGTATTATGAATAATGAAGTTTTTCTTTACAGGTGATGATAATAATGAAGTTATGATAATATGGATAATGAATAATGAAGTTTTTTCTTTACAGATGAGAATAATGTTGAAGTTATATTTAGACTATGTAGTTATTTAAGGATTTGTTGCAGTTTGTTTTGACAGCAGGTGTTATATTGCATAGTAGGATGACGGAAAGTTTTGGAAAGGACAGCTATGGAACACATTTTTATACACATTTCACTACCTGTTAATTCGAAGTTCACTACTTTTCAGCATAGTATGCGTTTCTTCTTTCAGGTCAATAATCCATTTTGTATTTTTTTCCAGGAGAAGCTTTTCATGATACTTACTAAACCTGTTACTTATTATACCTGTTCTAGTACTTGCATTTTTATTTTTTACCCATTTGTGTTTATCACTTATAAATGTGATCACATATACTGCCTTGTTACATAATCTTGCTACAGCTGAATCATGACGAATGACGTTACCTATCCTCATTTGCAGCAATAGGTCAAAAGCAAATATTGTTATGCCTCAGCAATTAATTATCGATCCCAACGCAATGCATTGCTAACAAAAAATGTATTACCAGTCCCAAATAGTGATACCAGTTTGAGAAAGTTCTGAGTAATGCTGATTAGCTCTGAATAGTATGTCACTTCAGTAATGACTTCTTAATGAGACAAAAAAAGTATATATATAAAATAATGCTTTGTCACTAGCTAATAACTGCCACTGTTTATTGTAATGAGACTACTTATAATGCCTGTGATTATTAATGCTATGACTGTAATTAACTGATTTTAATAATGACTTCATAATGATCTGAATAATACTGAATGATGAACTATGTTTTATTCTATTCAATACTTGCTGGCCACTGAGTGCCAATAATTAATGTCAGTCAATGAATTATGTTATTAATTATGCCATTAATTAGCTCTTGTTTTCCATGTTGAGTTTTCATGTTTTGATTAATGGCCAATGAGTGCCAATAATTTGTATCACTCAATGTATTATATTAATGCTAGGCCGATAATTGACTCTCCTTTTCAATTAAGACTTCTGATTAACATTATTCTGTCATACTAAATATACTTTGTAACTGGCCAAGGACTGCCACTGTTTATTGTAATACGATTACCCATGATGCCAGCTAATGATTATTACTATTGGAATGACAAATAATTAATTAACTATGCCATACTTTGCAACTGGAAAAGAATGCGATTCTTACTATATTGGAATGACAAATTCTTAATTATGTTTTGTAACTGGAAAAGAATGCGATTATTTAATAATGCTTTGTAACTAAGAAAAGAAGGCTACTGATTCTGTGTAAAACAATTAATGAACATTTTCTGTAATACTACATACTTGGTACAGAAATGTTCAATAACTGGGCTATGAATGCCACAAACTACTAATGAAGACTGTAACTGTCAATATTATGTGACATAATGTCCTTCTCCTCATAAGCTAACTACCCTGAATTACTGCAATGTCCATTTGTCCTGTTTATCCTAGTGATCATGGAGCACTATCTTTGGTTTTGCACTAATTCTACGTTGGTGTGCCTTGTAAAAGCGTGGTGTTGACACGACATGCTGTCCACCACCGTGAGCGGTGAAGATGTTATTATGGTCCCACTGTTTGGTGTACCTAGTGTACTGCCAAAATGAGAACATGGAACATTACTACGACAGTTCAGTGTCTTGGCTACACAGATAAATTCTGATGGGAAAAGAACTTCAAATTGTGTCACTTGGTGTTGTACTTCTGCGGAAAGATATGGACTTTCAGAACAGCTGTGTGCAATCTAAAGTGCTACAACCATGATGCAATCTTTCCCTTTCCTATCCTAATTCTTGTCACATAATGAAAATCATTTTTTTTTGGTAACATCATTTATATTCGTGGGTTATACATTTTTTTCGATTCGCTGAACTACAGTGCGAGTACACTTATGTCACTGGTCGACATGATTTTTTTTGCCATTATGTTTATTTATTGCGAAAATGATAAAGACATTTTTTTTGATTTGTTCTGAAGTACAGTATATGTACACTCCTGTCTTTTATATTGTATATACATTTTTTATTTTAATGATGTGTTCTGAACTACAGTGCATGTGCACTTATGTTAGGCGTTAATATGTTTTCTACTGAACTTCAGTGCCTGTGCACTTTTCTCATTTTTCAATATGATTTGTACTCATTCTGTATATTCAATACTTCAGTGCGTATGCACTTATGTCATTTGTTACTAATTGTATATACATTTCATCATTTGCTGATATGTTCTCAACTCCAGTGCATGTGCACTCATGTCACTTGTCATCATGATTTTTTTTTTCTCTTGCCAGTCTGTTTATTTGTTCTGAATATGCTAAAGAATTTTTTCAGTGCGTGTGCACTCTGTTATCTGTCAAATAATTTGTATATACATTTTTCTGATTTGCTACTATGTTTTGTAATCACATTTTGTCTTTGTCTGATATATTTTGTACTTAGTGCGTGTGCACAACATTTAATTTATGTACTACATCTAAATATTCTGTAAAATGTAGAAGTTTATTAATTAAAGAAAAATTTTGCCGCACTTGGCAAGTCCAAATGACTCACCATCGCTGTCAAATTTTTGCCCCCCCCAGTGGAGGGTTATGAAACACATATGTAACGTAGCAGCGATGGCGAGGCATTGCAGCGTCTCTGACCAGAGAGTATGCGCTTGACCGCGCGAGTGTTACGAGTAGTACTCTGTCAGTAGCTCTGTTCAGTTGCGTCGAGTACGCTAGTAGTCGTCATGCAGAGCGGTCGGTCAGTGTTAGCACCCCAGTGCGGTTGTGTGATGTAGTCTGTCGGCAACACTGGTCAAGATGCTGAATGAGGTATACTGTTAATTAAGATAATCATCGGATAATGTAAAGTTTATTTATTGTAATTAATTTTCAACAAGTGCCCCCAATAATAATTTTGATTTCAAAAGCAATTTTACATAAAACAAAATTTATTTAATTGCACTTCCCATTTCATTCAACTTCCGTTAAAGAAAAATTTCAGTAAAATCACAAAAAAAAGGGAATAGTATTATTTGCAATGCAGTTCCTCCAAGCCGTGCGCAAGAATAAGAGCAGAAATTTGACTAGCAGTTACAATGAGGTAAGAATCTAATTCTGATTTTTTGCACAGGGCCAAAGACCGATATTTCGGTTTAATTGAATTTCATTAGCACTGAATTGTTTTTCATTATTTTGTGGGAGCTTACACGAGAGTCAGATTGCGAATTTCACATTTTTGTTGCCTTTGTCAGTACATTTCATTGCAGGGAGGTTATTCTTGGCTCCTATTCGTTTATTATTTCTGTCTTTAAATTTTCAGTGGAAAGGTTACACTTAGCGCAATGTCCATTAGCATTCCTAAATAATATTGTCATTTCATTCTTTTAAAATTTTGTGGGGAGGTTACAAGGTGTCATGGTTCAAATGGCTCTAAGCACTATGGGACTTGACATCTGAGGTCATCAGTCCCCTAGACTTAGAACTACTTAAACCTAACTAACCTAAGGACATCACACACATCCATGCCCAAGGCAGGATTCGAACCTGCGACCATAGCGGTCACGCGGTTCCAGACTGTAGCGCCTAGAACCGCTCGGCCACCCCGACCGGCGCTGCACCAATAAACTCCCCTTTATGCACGTACTGTTTCCCGCGGAGTGCACCCTTCATTGGGTCAAAAAGAAGGAAGTCGACCGGTGTGAAATCTGGGCTGTTGGCTAAATGAGGAGGAACGTCCAGTGAAGTATTGTGAGCGCATCTAGAGTGCACAGATTTGTGTGAGTCCTTCCGTTGTCATGCAGAAAGAGTAGTTCGTTTGCATTTTCGTGGCGATGAACACGCTGAAGTCCTTTCTTCTATTAGACAATACATTCCAGAGTTGATCGCTACACTGCGAGGGAGAAAATCAAGCAGAGTAACCTCTTCAGAGCCCCAAGAGACTGTCGCCATGATCTTAGCGGCTGCGGGTGCGGGTTTGAAATTTTTCTTCAGAGGAGAGGTGGTGTGGCACCAGGGCATGGATTGCCATTTTGTTTCAGTTGCCAGTTGTCGTCTGACCATGCTGGGCTTGTTATTGCTACGGAAGGTACGGGGTCCAATTAATTTTGGCCCACTACATACGATGCTGTTCATTGCAGGTGAGAACGGTTGTAGATGGCAGGTACTTCCGGGGCCTGAAAATGACACTATGTGGCGTCGAAACTAGTAACGTGTTTTAAAAATAATAAGCAACGTTAGATTTAAATACAGCCGCTGGTTTTGTCATCATTATTCAAGTACTTCGTGTTCTGCTGCAATCCCAAAAATTGGATTACGAGAGACTCGAATGGTAGTGTCCTCCCGCTCCAACATTGCAGGAATCGTAGCTATGTGCGGCCAGTCGGCTCGAGGGAATTCGGACAGGTTTGTATGACCTTGTTACGATGATAACACACCTCGCCGCGCCCAACGACTCACCATGCTTTTGTTCACTACCGGGTTTACGTAGACATTTTGCAAGCGTCTATGAATATCTGTGATGCTCTGTTTTTTTTGTCAGAGGAAACTCAATCACAGCTCTATGCTTGGAACGCACCTCCGTTACAGACGCCATTTAGAAGACTGCGTACAGGGCCGCCAGATATCGGAACTTTATGAAACTATGGGGGCTGTAGTGCGAATAGTCCGCGAAGTCCCACAGCAAATTCCGTAATTCTCAACCGAAGCTGACCGAAGGAAGAAAATGTGTTGCATTACTTACTGAACGCCCCTGGCGCAAAAGGTCTGTCGTTTGCCCCCATAACCGACGTCGCTAATGCATGCAGGGGCGGTGACCGTCGACTGGAGGATAAGCCGGTTCAAATGCTGATGGTGGACGAATTGTGCACTGCACTCCGTCCTCTGTTATATCCCAGCTAACAATGCCATATGACATTTAAATTTTTTATCAGCTGCAGCGTGTTTGTAAATTAGTTATACAAAAGGAAACTTTAATATCGCTAGGTGGCTTGCGAGAATGAGTTATTCCAACAGTCATTATGGAGCCGTATAATAGTACAAAGTGTGTTGTTTATGGCTTCATGAATCCAAATCCGCTAGTAATGTTGAGTGACAGTTCAGGACAAAGTATTGGAAGCCACCACCGGAAAGGCAGACTGTAATTAATTGGTATAATCGGATCACTGCACTAGCTGTTCACCGTTATATGACACCTTAATGAGTGTTGAAATAACTCATTCGCCCATGCCACCTAGCGGGAGGGTCGAGAACTAACAGTGTTAGGCGGGAATAAAACCTGAAATCATACTCCATTCAGTGCTATATCAAACATTTCTGTAAGTTATTTATCTTTTTCACAATAAATGTTCACGTTTGTATAAGTAATTTATAAACAACCTGTAGCTGAATCTGCCAAGTGTCCAACGTCGCTAGTGAAAAGAGACTAAAAGAAATACGAGATTCACATGTGTAAGAGGACTTCGAAACGTAAGCTATATTTTAATGACGCAGGCCAAATAACTTTTATTCGGTGGTTCACAAACTACAAAGTACTGGGCAGTTATAATTAAACTTTCCCTACTTAGCACGTTGCAACACGGCAACTATTTACCGTACGAGGACTAAACGTAGTAGCGTTAATGTGAAGGACATGGGAAGAGAAATAACGCAGAATCAGTTCGATTGAAACACTTTTAATGTGGTGCTACGGTCGGTCATACCATTATATACCGGCACCATTACTGCTACAAAACGGGCTCAGTATGGCGCCCGTCAGTGTCCAGAAGAGTCTGAAAGCGCAGGATTGCATTCAGCACAGCAGAACGAAGCATATCCGTAGATATTCTGGCTACCTCTCTTGATACGCTGCGCTTCAGATTAGCACTTGAATGAATATTCCCCTGGTAAATCCTGTCCTTCAGGTAGCCCCGCAACCAGAAATCACAGGGATTGAGATCAGATGATCGTTGTTTTGGAGGAGTAGGTGAACTTCACGAGCGATGTGTGGTGGAGCCCCATCTTGCATGGAAACTGTTGAGTTCAATGCGTCTCTCTCCTGTAGGGCGGGTATGACATGCTGGGGAAGCGTATAGCAGTAACGCTGGCCAGTCACACTTATGTCTTTGGCCCTTGAGCGCCATTCTGTGCAGAAAAGAAAGGGCCAATGATTAACGTAGCCGTCAAGCCACACGATACGGTGACACGTTCACCATATAGAGGAACTTCATGCACAGTGAGTGGAGGTGAAGATACCCACAGTCGAAAATTCTGTGTGTTCAGATCACCCGTCAGAGAAAAATGAGTTCCGTCTGTCCACAGGATGGTCCAAGGCCAGCCCTCGTAAACTTTAATCCTTGTGAGAAAGTGGAGAGCGAAGTCAACACGCCGTTGTGTGTCTTATCGTGGAAGCTGCTGTACGATATGGATCGTGTACGGATACCTTTTGAGAATGGTTCGAAGCACCTTCCTTACAGTGGACTACGGCATGTTCAACGGTCGTGACACAGCACTCACCCTGCCCCTGCCTCTCCCTGACGACCGGGAATTACGCGCAGCGTTCTCTGCCATAGCAACAGCGATTTCATTAACCACCTGTGGTGGAACCAGTCGTCGGTCTCTTCCCGCAGCGACTCCGAGTTCTCCAAATGATTCGAATTTCTTCATCATGCTCCTCGCAGCAGATAGAGAAAGTGGACCCTTCCGTAATGCTTTCAGCCAGCGATAATCCTGAAGTGCAGCTGCAGCATTACTGTTGTTTTGATAACAGAGGTTCACCAATAATACCCCGTTCCTTTTGTCCAAGCTCATGTTGGACACGTAAAAAGGTGCACAGGGACTGTTCAGGCTTGTGAGAGTATCAATCACGATGACTTATCACGACATCTGGGGGCCATAGTTGGAACTGGTCGGTGGCGCTGTAACGCATGGAAATCATGCACTCCTTATTCTGGACATCCATGCTACTAAGTTTGGTACTCGTACGGTTATTAGTATCCGTGTTATAACGTGTTGAATAGGGAAAGTTTAAATATAACAACCCGGTATTATAGACATATGAAATTATTTCTCAGCATATTAACCAAGTCTTTGTATACAATGAGCGGAACCAATCGTTCGGTTTCTCGACAGTAGAAATGCATTCCCTGGTCACGGAGCCATTCTAGAAGGGCAGTGTGAACATCCTCAGCATCGTAAAATCTGAGATTGCTGGATATCAGTTGGTTGCATAGACAGTGTATTGTGTGATCGCTGACATATCTTCCCGATCAGCATCACTTCACTATGGCTGGTGGTGACATTGTGTTTAAGGTACGCTATGTGATCAAAAGTATCCGGACACCTGGTTAAAAGTTAGTTACAAGTTCATGGCGTCATCCATAGGTAATGTGGGAATTCAGTGTGGTGATGGCCCACTTTTAGCCTTGATGACAGCTCCCACTCTCGCAGACATATGTTCAGTCAGGGACTGGAAGTTTACTTGGGGAAAGGCAGCCCATTCTTCACGGAGTGGTGCACTGAGGAGAGGTATCGATGTCTGTTGATGAGGCCTGGCACGAAGACGGCGTTGCAAAACATCCCAAAAATGTTCTATAGGATTCAGGTCAGGACCCTGTGCAGGCCAGTCCATTACAAGAATGTTATTGTCGTGTAACCACTCCGCCACTGGCCGTGCTTTATGAACAGGTGCTCATTCGTGTTGAAATATGCAATCGCCATCCCCAAATTGCTCTTCAACTGTGGTAAGCAAGAAGTTGCTTAAAACATCAAAGTATGCCTGTGCTGTGATAGTACCACGCGAAACAACAAGGGGTGCAAGCCCCCTCCATGAAAATACGACCACACCATAACACCACTGTCTTAGAATTGTACTGTTGGCATTACAGACGCTGGCAGATGACGTTCACCGGGAATTCGCCATCCCCTCACTCTGCCATGGGGCCGCCACGTTGTGCACCGTGATTCGTCACTCCACACAACGTTTTTCCATTGATGAATCGTCCAATGTTTACGCTGCTTACACCAAGCGAGGCGTCGTTTTCATATGCCGGCGTGATTGTGGCTTATGATCAGCCGCTTGACCATGAAATCCAAGTTTTATCACCTCCAGCCTAACTGTCGTAGTACTTGCAGTGGATCCTGATGCAATTTGGAATTCCTGTGTGGTGGTGTGGATAGATGTCTGCCTATTATACATTACGACCCTCTTCAACTGTCAGACTAGGTCGGCCTGTATGCTTCTGTGCTGTACGTGTCCCACTTCACTTTCAAATCGGAAACAGAGGGCCTAGTGATGTTTAGGAGTGTGGAAATCTCGCGCACAGACATATGACGCAAGTAACGCCCCATCACCTGACTATGTTCGAATTCCGTGCGTTCCGCTGAGCGCCCCATTCTGCTATCTCACGATGTCTAATGACTACTGAGGTCGCTGACATGGAGTACCTGGCAGTAGGTGACAGCAAAATGCACCTAATATGAGAAACGTATGTTTTTTGGGGGGGGGGGGGAGGGAGGGTTTCAGGATACTTTTGATAGCATACTGTATATACCGCCAGAATTTCACAGCGAATCTGTATGTAATTTACGTATTTTGCCCTCAAAACTCATAGTATGCAGTCTCCTTCAACTGTGGAGTACATTTCCAATTGCCGCGTCGTTTGATTCCCACAGTCATACGCCGTCATCCGTAACGAAGCAGAACTGTGTCTGCACGAAACCCAGAACGTGTATCCACTTCTTGCGGAGTGGTCTTGGCGTGGGAATTTTTTTAAGTACGTCGTAAATAGGTTACTTCTGTGGAACGAAATTTTCACTCTGGAACGGAGTGCCCCTGAAGTTCCTGACTCTTAAAACTGTGTGCGGTATCTAGACTTGAAATCGGGATCTTTACCTTCCACGAGTAAGTGCTCTACCGACTGAACTACCCAACCACGACTCACGACTCGTCCTCAAAGCTTTACTCGCCCACTAAAAACAAATTTCTCGAGTTCGAGTCTTGGTCCGGCACACAGTTTAAATCTCCTAGGAAATCTCAAATTCTTCTTCATCTTGCCCTCACTTTAATTTTCATATGTTTTCCTTCTTGCGAGGTTAACGATAATCTATTCTGGTATTTGCATTTAAAGTCTCTCAACTTATTGAAAATCTTGCAGAGAGAGTATTTCTCAGTTTGAGGAAGACTAACTGTATTACCGCGCCCTAGATTGTTTGCTTCACTTCGGAACTCTTTTATTTCAGCTTAAAAATGCGTAATTATTCAGGAATATCGCAACTTCTCCCCCGTCGCCCGTGCATAACCGATATCAGAGTCCGGACAGCTAGAGGCATCGCAGAGCCGCGTCTCCCATTCTTCGACAGGATCTCAATTCTGGAGCGAAGTATAGGTTTTCCGGTTTGCCACACAGCTTTTCCTCCGGCGTTCGCTACGAGCCGGCTTTGCCGCCTGCAGACAGCTCAGTCCCCAGAGAGTGTTGTGGGGCTAGGGGCGGGTATGGTGAGGGAGGGGGTGGAGGGAGGGGGAATTCCGCCCTACTCGTTCGGTACCGCCGAGCGCGTCGATACTTCCCGCTCTGTGCCCACGCTACAAGTTCGGGTTCGTCAAAGATGCAGTAAATTTGTTTGATTAAAATTTGGCGAAATGTTTACCCTTCCTTCCTGTTCCCCTTTACAGGGAAAATAGCTCGGCATCGCCCTGGGTGGGTTAGGGGAAACTTCCTCTCACAGTACCACTACAACCTCACCCTTCGGTGGGGGCACACATTTTTCAGCTGACGCCGTTGATATTTATCAACGCCTGTACGTAGCGAAAGGTCTAGATTTCATTATAATTTCATTCTTCGAGAGCTGCAAGATCACCAATGATATCTGTACGGATGTGAGCTTCATATAGATAAGGCTTACCGGTCAATGATCGTCTTCATTGCGGATGCACTCAAATTGCCCGAACGCTTGCGGGAATCGGTAGATTGATGGCGCGAGTAATGAGTATGGTGGGCAGGGAAACTACAAGTGAAGTTTGTGAATAGAATGTTGGAAAATGTGGGTCTCACGGGGAGCGTACAGAGACATGTACCTGCAGTCGCACTATCGTCTGTGTCCTCGGTGGTTCAGTCGGATAGAGCGTCTGTTATATAAGGAGGAGATCCCGGGTTCGAGTCCCGGTCGGGTCACACATTTTTCAACTGTCCCAGTTGATATTTATCAACGCCTGTAAGCAGCGAACGGTCTAGATTTCATTATAACTTCATTCTTCCAGAAGAGGCTACACATTGGTTCAAGATGAAGTGTGACACTCAGCTAGTGAGGATACAATATGCCTAATGTTATCTAGTTGTTAAGCGATAATGTTTATTTGCAAAGTAATTTACACTCTAAGACGTAAACAACGACACACCACGAAGGAATAATCCGAATGGCACAGGAATTGGTAGGTGTGAAGCACAGGTACAGACAAACAACTGATTACAATTTCAGAAAAAAACTGCACTATTCATTCAAGAGAAAGAGCATAATAAATTGAGCAAGTCAATAATGCACTGGTCCACCTCTGGCCCTTACGCAAGCAGTTATTCGGCTACGCATTGATGTCGTACTGAGGAATATCGTGCCAAATCCTACCCAATTGGCTCGTTAGGTCGTCAAGATTCCGTGACGCTTGGAGGGCCCTGCCAATTAAGCCCCAAACGTTCTCAGTAGGGCAGAAATCCGGTGAACGTGATGGCCAAGATAGGGTTCGGCAAGCACGAAGGCAAACAGTAGAAACTGTCACCGTGTCTCGTAGGTCTTCGCCGGTTATGGGGGCTCAGTTGGAAACGGACTTATCACTGCATTCAGTTCTACTCTAGTTGATGAGATTGCATGCTGAAGATGTATCTGGAGACTTCGGAGATAGCTGCGGGATACAAACCTGACTTTCACCAGCCGAGCGGCTCAACAGACAGCGGTCATAGTCTGGGGTGCCATTTCTTTTCTTAACAGGATCCCTTTCGTTGTCATCAGCGGCACCCTTACAGCACAGTACTATATCGACAAACTTATACGTCTCCTATATCTACATCTACATCTACATTTATACTCCGCAAGCCAGCCAACGGTGTGTGGCGGAGGGCACTTTACGTGCCACTGTCATTACATCCCTTTCCTGTTCCAGTCGCGTATGGTTCGCGGGAAGAATGACTGTCTGAAAGCCTCAGTGCGTGCTCGAATATCTGTAATTTTACATTCGTGATCTCCTCGGGAGGTATAAGTAGGGGGAAGCAATATATTCGATACCTCATCCAGAAACGCACTCTCTCGAAACCTGGCGAGCAAGCTACACCGCGATGCAGAGCGCCTCTCTTGCAGAGTCTGCCACTTGAGTTTATTAAACATCTCCGTAACGCTATCACGGTTACCAAATAACCATGTGACGAAACGCGTCGCTCTTCTTTGGATCTTCTCTATCTCCTCCGTCAGACCGATCTGGTACGGATCCCACACTGATGAGCAATACTCAAGTATAGGTCGAACGAGTGTTTTGTAAGCCACCTCCTTTGTTGATGGAATTCATTTTCTAAGCACTCTCCCAATGAATCTCAACCTGGTACCCGCCTTACCAACAATTAATTTTATATGATCATTCCACTTCAAATCGTTCCGCACGCATACTCCCAGATATTTTACAGAAGTAACTGCTACCAGTGTTTGTTCCGCTATCATATAATCATACAATAAAGGATCCTTCTTTCTATGTATTCGCAATACAATTACATTTGTCTATGTTAAGGGTCAGTTGCCACTCCCTGCACCAAGTGCCTATCCGCTGCAGATCTTCCTGCATTTCGCTACAATTTTCTAATGCTGCAACGTCTCTGTATACTACAACATCATCCGCGAAAAGCCGCATGGAACTTCCGACACTATCTACTAGGTCATTTACATATATTGTGAAAAGCAATGGTTCCATAACACTCCCCTGTGGCACGCCAGAGGTTACTTTAACGTCTGTAGACGTCTCTCCATTGATAACAACATGCTGTGTTCTGTTTGCTAAACACTCTTCAATCCAGCCACACAGCTGGTCTGATATTCCGTAGGCTCTTACTTTGTTTATCAGGAGACAGTGCGGAACTGTATCGAACGCCTTCCGGAAGTCAAGATAAATAGCATCTACCTGGGAGCCTGTATCTAATATTTTCTGGGTCTCATGAACAAATAAAGCGAGTTGGGTCTCACATGATCGCTGTTTCCGGAATCCATGTTGATTCCTACATAGTAGATTCTGGGTTTCCAAAAACGACATGATACTCGAGCAAAAAACATGTTCTAAAATTCTACAAGAGATCGACGTCAGAGATATAGGTCTATAGTTTTGCGCATCTGCTCGACGACCCTTCTTGAAGACTGGGACTATCTGTGCTCTTTTCCAATCATTTGGAAACCTCCGTTCCTCTAGAGACTTGCGGTACACGGCTGTTAGAAGGGGGGCAAGTTCTTTCGCGTACTCTGTGTAGAATCGAATTGGTATCCCGTCAGGTCCAGTGGACTTTCCTCTATTGAGTGATTTGAGTTGCTTTTCTATTCCTTGGACACATATTTCGATGTCAGCCATTTTTTCGTTTGTGCGAGGATTTAGAGAAGGAACTGCAGTGCGGTCTTCCTCTGTGAAACAGCTTTGGAAAAAGGTGTTTAGTATTTCAGCTTTACGCGTGTCATCCTCTGTTTCAATGCCATCATCATCCCGTAGTTTCTGGATATGCTGTTTCGAGCCACTTACTGATTTAACGTAAGACCAGAACTTCCTAGGATTTTCTGTCAAGTCGGTACATAGAATTTTACTTTCGAATTCACTGAACGCTTCACGCATAGCCCTCCTTACGCTAACTTTGACATCGTTTAGCTTCTGTTTGTCTGAGAGGTTTTGGCTGCGTTTAAACTTGGAGTGGAGCTCTCTTTGCTTTCGCAGTAGTTTCCTAACTTTGTTGTTGTACCACGGTGGGTTTTTCCCGTCCCTCACAGTTTTACTCGGCACGTACCTGTCTAAAACGCATTTTACGATTGCCTTGAACTTTTTCCATAAACACTCAACATTGTCAGTGCCGGAATAGAAATTTTCGTTTTGATCTGTTAGGTAGTCTGAAATCTGCCTTCCATTACACTTGCTAAACAGATAAACCTTCCTCCCTTTTTTTATATTCCTATTAACTTCCATATTCAGGGATGCTGCAACGGCCTTATGATCACTGATTCCCTGTTCTGTACATACAGAGTCGAAAAGTTCGGGTCTGTTTGTTATCAGTAGGTCCAAGATGTTATCTCCACGAGTCGGTTCTCTGTTTAATTGCTCGAGGTAATTTTCGGATAGTGCACTCAGTATAATGTCACTCGATGCTCTGTCCCTACCACCCGTCCTAAACATCTGAGTGTCCCAGTCTATATCTGGTAAATTGAAATCTCCACCTAAGACTATAACATGCTGAGAAAATTTATGTGAAATGTATTCCAAATTTTCTCTCAGTTGTTCTGCCACTAATGCTGCTGAGTCGGGAGGTCGGTAAAAGGAGCCAATTATTAACCTAGTTCGGATAGTGCACTCAGTATAATGTCACTCGATGCTCTGTCCCTACCACCCGTCCTAAACATCTGAGTGTCCCAGTCTATATCTGGTAAATTGCAATCTCCACCTAAGACTATATCATGCTGAGAAAATTTATGTGAAATGTATTCCAAATTTTCTCTCAGTTGTTCTGCCACTAATGCTGCTGAGTCGGGAGGTCGGTAAAAGGAGCCAATTATTAACCTAGTTCGGTTGTTGAGTGTAACCTCCACACATAATAATTCACAGGAACTATCTACTTCTACTTCACTACAGGATAAACTACTACTAACGGCGACGAACACTCCACCACCGGTTGCATGCAATCTATCCTTTCTAAACACCGTCTGTACCTTTGTAAAAATTTCGGCAGAATTTATCTCTGGCTTAAGCCAGCTTTCTGTACCTATAACGATTTCAGATTCGGTGCTTTCTATCAGCGCTTGAAGTTCTGGTACTTTACCAACGCAGCTTCGACAGTTGACAATTACAATATCGATTGCTGCTTGGTCCCCGCATGTCCTGACTTTGCCCCGCACCCGTTGCGGCTGTTGCCCTTTCTGTACTTGCCCAAGGCCATCTAACGTAAAAAACCGCCCAGCCCACGCCACACAACCCCTGCTACCCGTGTAGCCGCTTGTTGCGTGTAGTGGACTCCTGACCTATCCAGCGGAACCCGAAACCCCACCACCCTATGGCGCAAGTCGAGGAATCTGCAGCCCACACGGTCGCAGAACTGTCTCAGCCTCTGATTCAGACCCTCCACTCGGCTCTGTACCAAAGGTCAGCAGTCAGTCCTGTCGACGATGCTGCAGATGGTGAGCTCTGCTTTCATCCCGCTAGCGAGACTGGCAGTCTTCACCAAATCAGATAGCCGTCGGAAGCCAGACAGGATTTCCTCCGATCCATAGCGACACACATCATTGGTGCCGACATGAGCGACCACCTGCAGATGGGTGCACCCTGTACCCTTCATGGCATCCGGAAGGACCCTTTCCACATCTGGAATGACTCCCCCCGGTATGCACACGGAGTGCACATTGGTTTTCTTCCCCTCTCTTGTTGCCATTTCCCTAAGGGGCCCCATTACGCGCCTGACGTTGGAGCTCCCAACTACCAGTAAGCCCACCCTCTGCGACTGCCCGGATCTTGCAGACTGAGGGGCAACCTCTGGAACAGGACAAGCAGCCATGTCAGGCCGAAGATCAGTATCAGCCTGAGACAGAGCCTGAAACCGGTTCGTCAGACAAACTGGAGAGGCTTTCCGTTCAGCCCTCCGGAATGTCTTTCGCCCCCTGCCACACCTCGCGACGACCTCCCACTCTACCACAGGTGAGGGATCAGCCTCAATGAGGGCAGTATCCCGGGCAACCACAGTCGTAGTCCGATCAGGGGATGCGTGGGACGAGCTGGCCGTCCCCGACACACCCCCATCCGGACCCCCACAGTGATGCCCATTGGCAACAGCCTCAAGCTGTGTGACCGAAGCCAACACTGCCTGAAGCTGGGAGCGAAGGGATGTCAACTCAGCCTGCATCCGAACACAGCAGTTGCAGTCCTTATCCATGCTAAAAACTGTTTTGCAAAGAACGTCTGAACTAATCTACAGAGAGCGCAAACAAATCAACAAAATTTAAACGGTTATTAAAATACAAGATTGCCTAGTAAATGCAGTAATGCTGCTACTTGCGCACTGCTGACACTGTTCGGCGGCGGAAGGAGACTACGCGAATTTACACTATTCAGGTACTAAAACGCGATGCTACAACTCTCAAATACTATAATACGCCCGAAATTTATGAATTAAACAATGCAAGTGCCAAAAACACGCAAAGAAATTAAGAATTAAACTATGTAACAAATGAGTGAGCTAGGAGTATACGACTTGCTGCTCAGCTGCTTATCCAACGGCGGCAGGGAGCTCACTGACTGTGACCAACCGTCACAGGCCGTTCAAAACAAAAACAGAAGACAAACGACTACGCGAATTTACACTATTCAGGTACTAAAACGCGATGCTACAACTCTCAAATACCATAATACGCCCGAAATTAATGAATTAAACAATGCAAGTACCAAAAACACGCAAAGAAATTAAGAATTAAACTATGTAACAAATGAGTGAGCTAGGAGTATACGACTTGCTGCTCAGCTGCTTATCCAACGGCAGCAGGGAGCACACTGACTGTGACCAACCGACACTGGCCGTTCAAAACGAAAACAGAAGACAAACAACTACGCGAATTTACACTATTCAGGTACTAAAACGCGATGTTTCAACTCTAAATACTATAATACGCCCGAAATTAATGAATTAAACAATACAAGTATCAAAAACACGCAAAGAAATTAAGAATTAAACTATGTAACTAATGAGTGAGCTAGGAGTATACGACTTGCTGCTCAGCTGCTTATCCAACGGCGGCAGGGAGCACACTCCTTTTGTTGCTGAGGAGCTAGGGCTCAGGGCAAGCCATCTTTGGCTTAAATTTCAGCAAGATAGTGCTCGTCCGCACACCGCGAGAGTTGTATGTGCTTGTCTTCGTGCTTGTCATACACCATACCTCGGGCAACAAGGTCGCCGTCCCTCTCGCCGAATGAGGGCATAGTGGGTTGGCTCAGATGGCTCTGAGCACTATGGGACTCAACGTCTGAGGTCATCAGTCCCCTAGAACTTAGACCTACTTAAACCTAACTAACCTAAGGACATCACACACATCCATGCCCGAGGCAGGATTCGAACCTGCGACCGTAGCGATCTCGCGGTTCCAGACTGTAGTGCCTAGAACTGCACGGCCACTCCGGGCGGCGGCATAATGGGCAGGGGCCCTCCAATCAGCACTTTATCCATCAGGAGGATACCCAACAACTCGGTCAATCAGTGACAAGCCAAATAACTACTTGCATAAGGGCCAGAGGTAGACCAATGCGTTACTGACTTGCTCAAATTGTGATGCTCTTTCTCTTGCATCAATTATGCAGTTTTTTCCTGAAATCACACTCATTTGTTTGTCTGTACGTGAACACCACATATACCGATTTACGTGCGATTCGGATAATTCCTTCGTGGTACGTCGTTTTGAATTATTTTTAAGTAGGGTGTAGATGTCTGATTCGGATAGGAATCTCACTGCAAATGAAGATTTTTAGAGGTTCCGCGACGAGCAAATTAAATTCCATTGCCAAATCATCTTCGTCTGACGAACTATGCTACACTACGTGCATTAAAAATCAGCTCTTTGTTATCTTAATATTAGACAGATCTTCAAGGAGGTAGGTCGATCATTTCTTAGTGTAAATTTGTAAGCTTATGATGTGCTGGAATAAGATAGACTTACACTCAGTCCTCTTCCGTTATTACTTATTATTTCCACTGTTACGTTACACCATCTGTTACCATCCACTATTATTATCTATTGGAGTACATGTTTCCTCTTTGATACCCGTTGTCAAAAATAAACTTGTTTGTTTGTTGTTTACATATAATTTTCAGTATTATTTTCCGCGCTAAGTGTTCTGTCTCAAAATTGTTAATTGACTCACAGTTTCTTCACATAAATTCGACCTCATTCGCCAGCATTCACTTTCACTCAATTACAACTTCCCCTCGTCCCCGGCTTTTCCCAAGTCTGTTCGTCCACAACTCTCAACAATCTCCTTGGCCTCACTCTCTAGGGGTATGTGCGTTTCTACGCAGATGAAACTGGTTTGCGTCCCTAGGCCGTGTGTAATGATTTCCACCTCTTACAATATATGGGTTCACACGACTTAACTATGAAGGCAATATTATTTCAATTACTCCATTTTATGCGTGCTACATTCTTCTAATCAAACAGCCACATACTCCTGGGCTTTGCGTTCAGAATGCGTTTATGTAGTACTTTACATAAACAAGTGAATGAAATGTAAGATGAAATGGTAGGTTTCTGCTGATATGGTCACCTTATAGTGACACTATGACAACTGTCTCTCTTAGGAAAGCATTTAGAGACTTTTTGTTTGCAATGAGGTCACTGTGATATTTTCTGAATTGTGATGAACTGTAGAGATGAGTTCCTTCTTCTGTCACATGGAAAAGTTTACAGTTTCTTTCTCATGCAACATTTCGGAAATATATCAGTAGCCGATGTCTGAAATTATCATTAATATTTGGTTATACTGGTTACTTTAATTTTTAGATGTAACTAAATTTTATTGAAAACATTCTTCATTCTAGAATGAGGTTTTCACTCTGCAGTGGAGTGTGCGCCAATATGAAACTTCCTAGCAGATTAAAAATGCTCGCCGGACCGAGACTCGAATTTGGGACCTTTGCCTTTCGCGGGCAAGTGCTCGTGCTTGGGTAACTCGAATGGTAGAGCACTTGTCCGCGAAAGGCAAAGATCCCGAGTTCGAGTCTCGGTCCGGCACACAGTTGTAATCTCCTAGGAAGTTTCACTCTTCATTCTGTTTACACGAAGCAACTGGCTGAGGAACTTATGAAAACGTATCTTAATATTTAATGTCTTAATATTTAGTGTGTCCTAAGAACACTTTTAAACTTCCGTCTACAAATAATCATTTTGAAGAAAGTCTTGGTGAATGGTGATACTTAAACAAGTTGTAAATCCACATTGACATTCTTTAACCCAGCGTATGGTCTGTGTTGCATTTAATGAAGTCGTGTGAAAAGGTAGGTAGACAGTGCTGCACAGCACGAGAAAATATTTCCATAACTCTACCGTCGTGATCACTGCGCGAGATGTCTGTTCAAGGAAGTAACTTATTTCTTGAGCTGATTTGGTAAACGGACTCTCAAAATTTTGTAGGAAAAGTACTCCATGATGTACACTGTCTTCAGGATGCGTACTCTACTGGAATTTACTGAAGATCAGCCAGTCGCTCCCTTAAGAATAAAAATCTGAAATATATAATTAACAAATTCCGGTTAAGAAATAAGGAAAGAGGAGAAGAATAAAGATCCATTATCAGTTATCAAGAACTGCTCGAGTGATGATTTTGTGCCCAATTCCTTTTGTGGGCGAATGACATTTCAGTAGGTTGCCTCCATAGTCTTTCCTACGTCGAGTCAATAGTTGCTGCAAAATGTTTAAAAGAAGTAATTTTCTAATACGATCTGCTTCTTTATTTTGAAACAAGTACTTTATTTCCCACTAACAGTTAGTTTCATCTCCATGGGCATCATCAAGCAACATCACAGTCAAAATTACTCTGATAAGCCAGAACTTTAACTAACGCCCACCACGATGTTGCATGCTGTCTGGTGGTGTTGCTGGTACATAACTCCGTAATAAAAGTATTTAAGCGGAGCAGACACTGACGGGGGATCACCATATCGAAGATATCAGCTGCAAATGGGAAAATCCAGTGAGATAAGTGACTTTGACAAGGAGAAGATTATTATTAGGCAGAGTCGGTGAAAAAGTATCTCGAAGACGGCGAAGCTGGTCGAATGTTCACGTGCTACTGTCGTGAAAATCCACAGAAAGAGGTAAAAGGACAGTGAAACTACCACTACGCGCTAAATGGTTGGACATCCACGACTCTTCACAGAACGTGGGGTTCGTTGGCTTGTCTGCTCTGTAAAATAGAACAGATGATGATCTGTGGCATCCCGGCCGATAGAGCACAATGCTAGTGCACGCACAAGAGTTTGGGAACACATCGTTCTTCGTACGTTGTTGAAGATGGAGCTCCTCAGCATACCACCCCTACGTGTTCACATGTTGACTCAACGACATCCTCAATTACGATTGTACTGGGCACGGAGCCATCGCGATTCGACCGTCGATCAATCGAAACCTGTCGGCTCTTCGGGCGAATCACTCTTTCATACACTAGGCCCATAGTCGTCTACACAAACACCGAGGTGAACGGCAGCTCGTAATGTGTAGCGAGCCACGGATGGAGACTACTGGGAGCAGTATTATGCTGTGGGAGACATTCTTTTGCGTTTGCATGGGACCTGTGGTAGCAATCGAAGACACGCAGACAGCTGAGGACCACTTGCGTCGTTTCATGCCGGACATCTTCCCCGACGGCGGTCATCTTTCAGCAGTATAATTGTCCGTGTCTCGGAGACAGATCCGTACTACAGTGGTTAGAGGATGATTATAGTGAACTCACGTTGATGTCTCGACGACGAGATCCGCCTGATGTAAATCCTATGTAACCAGTCTGCGTCGCTATTAGGCGCCATCATCGCGTCCGCAAATGTTCGGCCTTTTATTTACGTGAATTACATAGCTTGGGCGTAGACATCTAATGCCACATACCTCCATAAACCTACTAACAAACTTTCGAATCCCTGATTCTCAGTATTTGTGATGTATTTCGTCCCGAAAACAGTCAAACAAGCTGTTAAGCAGGTTGTCATAATGTTTTGACTCATCAGTGTATTTTGCTTACATCATGTTGTGGTCGTCACATGAGTGAGGGCATAAAACAACGTGTACGAGTAGGACTCTTCGTAATTGCGGTTTTCTCCTTTCTTAATGAAATCCGTAAGTGATCGTGGTATATTTAGTCTAAAGAATATAACTAATAATCAGTAGTTCTCGCGGAATCGGTGAGGAGAGGAACACATAGAAAACGTTGATTGGAAAAAGCGACAGGATCTTGTCTATGTCTTCTGTTAATCCAACGTGGTAAGTGTCCGAGAATGATAAGCAACATTTAAGATTCGGTTGAACAAGTGTTTTGGAATCCACTTACATTTAGTGGATGAGTCACATTTCCTTGCGATTCCGCCAAAAGTCTCACCCTGGCATCTCAGTTTCCTAATATATGTTTTATTTCGTCATTCCACTTACTGTCGCTTCACATAGTTATTCGTAGATGTTTCACTGTAGTTGCTGTTTCCAGCAATTTATCGTTTGTGTAATTGTACAGTATTATTTCTCTCCTATGTGTGTGCGAGATGTTACGTATTTGAGGGTATATATCTACACGGGTGAACGCCAAAACTTTAAAAGGCGGAGGCGGCTGAGCGCGCCTCATTTGTTGTGACAGGAGAGGACTGCCCGGCTGCGCGCTCGTGCATTTTAAAGCTAGTGCCTGCGGCACTAGCTTTATGTCAGTGGCGAGCCGTGACAAGGTTTTAGCGTTCGGTAGGCGGCTGCGGTAAGACCCAGCAGACGGTTACAGTGTTCAGACTCGGTGACTGGCGGACACTCAGAATATGAATAATTCCACAGTTGCAGAAGAGCAGCAGGCAAACTCATTCTTTGACTCAAAAACTGGAAAAACCCGGCGTGCATGGCAGTTGGTAAGGAGCATGGAAGGAGTACCTGCCATGGCGGAACTGAGTGTTCAGATTGACCGCTAATGGGCATAATTTAATGAAATCTGATCCAGGAAATTCACAGAAAAACCTATGACAATTTTAAAAAGAGAAACATAAGACAAGTGTGTGAGTGAAAACACGGCCTGAATTAAATAAATAGTATTTAAGTTATTACGTATCAGAAATTTCGAATTTAAAATTAACATTAAAAATTAATATCTTTCCAAAGTTATGATTTTTATAATCTAAATCCCCAATGACAGACCTCTGTGCGAAGTTACACTGACATCTCTCCATGTCTTCTGGGTGTTTGACGAATCTTTGTCAGGCAGCATACTAATCAGGAAACTAGAATTGAAATGGTTCAAATGGCTCTTAGCACTATGGGACTTAACATCTGAGGTCATCAGTCCCTTAGAACTTAGAAATACTTAAACCTAACTAACCTAAGGACACTATACATATCCATGCCCGAGGCAGAATTCGAATCTGCGACCGTAGCAATCGCGCGTTTCCGGACTGAAGCGCCTAGAAGCGCTCGGCCGAAGGGGCCGGACAAACTAGAATTCATCAACCTATTTTTTCCCATTGATTTCTAAAGGTCCTATATTGTCGTGTTGTCCGCCGGCCGGTGCGGACGAGCGCTTCTAGGCGCTTCAGGCTGGAAGCGCGCGACCGCAACGGTCGCTGGTTCGAATCCTGCCTCGGCCATGGCTGTGTGTGATGTCCTTAGGTTAGTTAGGTTTAAGTAGTTCTAAGTTCTAGGGGATTGATGACCTCAGACGCTATGTCTCATAGTGCTCAGAGCCATTTGAACCATTTTTGTTGTTGTTGTCGTGTCCACATTGCCTCATCGTAATAACTGTAAAAGGGGGTGGAACTTAAACTGACTCTATCTCTCCCAGATAATGAAATACGCTCTAACATTACGTGTTTTATTAGCTCCCTCTCCTCTCTCCATGTCCTCCCCCAAGCCTCCCTCTCCTCTTTCCCTATACCTTTTCTCCATAGCTTACAAGCGAGGAAGGTGGTACAGTGGTATAGTACAGAACTTGGGTTTTAGAGTCGACGGTTCGAGTTCACATCCAGACAACCCGATTTAGGTTTTCTATTGTTGCCCTAAACCACTTACGTCAAATATGGTGATAATTTGCTTGAGAAGAACACGGCGTAGTTCCTTTTCCACCTTTTCGGAGTCTCAGCTTGTTGTAATAGTGCCATTATCAATAAACTACGAACATTTTGATGTTTCCAGCACATTTCCTGTAACATTGTTGGTGTTCCGGACGATGAGTTGGTTACTGGAACACATCAATGGCAGTTGAAAACCCTGGGAAACTGCGCGGACTACTGCACTGGGATAGTAAGTGAGTGGCTAGAGCTTTAACTGTAAAAGTACTGGCGTGCAGAGTCTATCAGTGAAAAGGAGAGATATGAGAGTCGTGACGGCATTTAAATATTCAAAGAAATAATGTGTGAAGTAAAAGTGAGGTAGTGAAAAGCGAAATGAGTAGCTAAGCAACCTGAGAGTTGTTTCATTGTGAGACTCAAGAGAAGAAACTATAAACACTTTGCAGGTGAATTAACAAAACTGTTTATAATTGAGAGACTGTTATCGTTCAAGAAAATCGTTAAATATAATCCAATAAATTGTAGAAACGTATGCATATGTGTATGCATTTATGTCCCCCACCTCCTCCCAAACTATCAAATCAATTTGAACAAAGTTGTTACACATTTTACTTACTTTCTGGAAATAAGCTTTGTGGGGGCAAGAACCATCTATGTACCTATTAAAGGGGTGGAAGTGGAAGGGAAGTGTAGCCAATGATGCGGAAATGCTAGGAGTTTACTCATCCAGTATTTGGAAATAAGAACGCTTAGTTTGTTGCAACAAGCTTTACAAATAATTTAAAAATTTTCGGAAACTCTTTATTCGCTGACAACCCCCCCCCCCTCCTCCCCCAAGCAATGAGGAAAGGAAAAGGTTTATCGCTTACCACATTTTAGTTGTTCATACAGCAAAACTGCCTCATCAGACTTCGCGTTTTACAGGGCGGAATTCGCTACAGATACAAGCGAAATATGTACACAAATATGTGCGATATATTTTTAACATACCGTATTTACACGAGGCTAACGCGCCATCGAATGTAATGCGCACCTCAGTTTTAAAAATTAAATTAATAAAAAAAGTAATTTTGGCACATCGCCGGTAGGGTGTTCTTGTATTGTTCAAATTTATTTCACAATGCTGACTTTATTTCAAACAACATGTAATTTATTCATGAACTATAAAAACAACAATTATTTACTTTTAAGTTACTCATTACGGTAATAAGTGACTTTTTCATTATTAAAAAGAGCGTCTAACCTGATTACCTACATGACATACAAAGAAACGTACTCTAAATTACAGGCGTTACTCATCGTTTTTCACTAATGTCATCATTACTGGAACACTCGGAAGAGTCTACATCAGAAATAGATTCATTTCCTCCTTCCCCTCAATCCTCGGTGTCGTTCCAGAGTACATCTTCACTGCCATCCAGAGTATTTCATATTTGAAATACAGCATTTCTTGAATGATTTTACGATCATTGGTGCTTCGATCAGTTTTCAGGCAGCTGAAACCCAGTGCGTAATTATGGAGGGTGAAGCACGTGTAATTTTTCCTGTCGAAATCATTTCACAATTTGCTTTGCAAATCCATTTTCATACTGTTCGTGACCGTAACCTATGAAAGGTTTATTTATACTGACGTCCAATGGTTGTAATACAGAAGTCATTCCTCGAGGCTGTGGATCTTCTATTTTACATCGGTGAGATGATCACGAAACGCATCAAGACAAATCATTGATGGTTGATTGGAAAGCTCACCAGGACGGAGTTCCCACCCATTTCGGAGCCAGTCAGGCATCAAAGTCATCCATCCCTTCTCTTGATTCTGAACAATCACGTCATCACGGAACAGCATTTCCTTTTTTTTTTTTTTTTTTTGGGTATTGGGGCTTGTTTTTCGCTTGAAGATTAAACAACGGGAATTTTGTAACCATCTGCCGTGATTGGCAGCATTTCTGTTACGCGCTGTTTTTCGCACAGAGATGTTTTGATGGTAACTTCTTTTGTACCCTTCTCATCAATCATGTATTTACGTAGTATATGAAACCAAATTGGAGTCTCATCAGCGTTGCCTATTTGGTCCAACGAAAATTTCATCTCTTTCCGAAGTGTGAAGACATACCGCTGAAACTCTTGAAGTCTCTTCTCAAAATCCGGTATAAGGTTTTGGCAAATTGTTGTACGGCGTCGCAGAGATAAGCCCACTCGTTTCATAAAGCGGTCAACCCATTTCCCGCTAGCCTTAAACTCTTGCTTCGGTATATTAAGAGCTGCGGTCACATCTTTTGCTTTTCTTTTATTATAGCGTCACTGGCCACGGGTTGCCCATTCTTCCTCCTTTTTCTGACGAATTCCAAAACATTTACTTCAACGTTATGGTGTCTTCCTTTACGAGGTCCAGTGAATTTCTTTCTAGCAACGGTAGATGCAATGAACCCCAATTTCTGTTTCTTCTATGAGCGAACGTTACTCTCAGTTACACTGAACTCTTTTCCAGCCCTTCTGTTGCCATGTTTTTCAATATAAGAATTACTTTACGCTTGAAAGCAGCTTCATATGATATTCTTCTCTGCTTGCCTCCCACTTCGTGACTACCCAATGCAAACATAATGCGAAGTACTGTAGTAAACCAAAAATAATGAAACGGAGTTGAGAAGTACAACAATGCGTTGTAATGTACAGGACAGTACCTAAATCACAACGAGTAAATAAAAAACAAACAATCAAAAAAAGACACGTTCTATTTCAAGCGATGACTAAAGACAATTTCCTCTTGTGGCAGTGATGGATTATGCTCTGACGGCTGCGAACAGAATTCAGGACTGCAAATATATACTAGCTCATTTAACTCCATAACCCCTCACCCGATTTACGTCTTCCTTTCTTAAGTTTGTACTCAAATCTAATGGGCCATCTAATCTTATGAGCACCCCAATTTTGAGTTCTTCCTATGGTAGATTCGCGTAATTAAGTTATGTAATGTGTATGTGACATGTGCGTATATGGTTCAAGCCGCGTCCAAAAAGATCCTCCAAAACTTCTGGATCGATTTCCACCAAAATTGACATGCATCTTGTTTACTATCTGGAAGATTACTGTGGGGTAAGAACTCCCAACCTCCTACTGGGGTGGAGGAGCTGGGCAGGAAGAAATGGGCAGACAGGGGGGGAAGGAAATGGACAGAGAGAGGAGGAAACAGAAGATTGACCAAGAGAAAGAGAGGGGGAGATATACAGATGAGAGAAGCAGGTGGACAGAGTGAGGGGGAGGAGAACAAGGACAGGGAGAAAGGTCGGTATAGATTGACAGACCGTGGGGAACGGAGGCGGTTGACATTGAGAGGACAGAGGAGGAGATGGATATATAGAGTCGGGAATGTGAGCAGACTGAGATAGGGGGAGGAGCAAATGGTTAGAGAAAGGGACGAGTGGACAGGGAAAGGGGTCAGAGAGAAGTAGGAGGAGAAGATGGACAGAGAGACGGGAAAGGAGGAGAAGGACTTATAGTAGACTGGAGAATAGAATACACACATATCCGGTAATAGCCAGATACTCAGCCAGTTCCCTACAAACAGGGTGTAACTGAGATGAATGGCACAAACTGCAGGACAAATTCTTCACATGTGGACGAAGGAGTTATTGTTTGAACCGTGTGCCTAGACCAGCTTGCAAAATTCAAATGGTTCCAATCACCATAGGACTTAACATCTGAGGCCATCAGTCTCCTAGACCTAGAACTACTTAAACCTAACTAACTTAAGGACATCACACACATCCATGCCCAATGCAGAATTCGAACCTGCGACCATAGCAGCAGCGCGGTTCCGGACTGAAGCGCCTTGAACCGCGGCCGGCGGACCAGTTTGCACATTACTTCTTCTGTACAAGGTGTAACATAAATGTACGGCACAAATTGCTGGACACATTCCACGCACGTAGATGGAGAGATTATGATACACTCCTGGAAATTGAAATAAGAACACCGTGAATTCATTGTCCCAGGAAGGGGAAACTTTATTGACACATTCCTGGGGTCAGATACATCACATGATCACACTGACAGAACCACAGGCACATAGACACAGGCAACAGAGCATGCACAATGTCGGCACTAGTACAGTGTATATCCACCTTTCGCAGCAATGCAGGCTGCTATTCTCCCATGGAGACGATCGTAGAGATGCTGGATGTAGTCCTGTGGAACGGCTTGCCATGCCATTTCCACCTGGCGCCTCAGTTGGACCAGCGTTCGTGCTGGACGTGCAGACCGCGTGAGACGACGCTTCATCCAGTCCAAAACATGCTCAGTGGGGGACAGATCCGGAGATCTTGCTGGCCAGGGTAGTTGACTTACACCTTCTAGAGCACGTTGGGTGGCACGGGATACATGCGGACGTGCATTGTCCTGTTGGAACAGCAAGTTCCCTTGCCGGTCTAGGAATGGTAGAACGATGGGTTCGATGACGGTTTGGATGTACCGTGCACTATTCAGTGTCCCCTCGACGATCACCAGTGGTGTACGGCCAGTGTAGGAGATCGCTCCCCACACCATGATGCCGGGTGTTGGCCCTGTGTGCCTCGGTCGTATGCAGTCCTGATTGTGGCGCTCACATGCACGGCGCCAAACACGCATACGACCATCATTGGCACCAAGGCAGAAGCGACTCTCATCGCTGAAGACGACACGTCTCCATTCGTCCCTCCATTCACGCCTGTCGCGACACCACTGGAGGCGGGCTGCACGATGTTGGGGCGTGAGCGGAAGACGGCCTAACGGTGTGCGGGACCGTAGCCCAGCTTCATGGAGACGGTTGCGAATGGTCCTCGCCGATACCCCAGGAGCAACAGTGTCCCTAATTTGCTGGCAAGTGGCGGTGCGGTCCCCTACGGCACTGCGTAGGATCCTACGGTCTTGGCGTGCATCCGTGCGTCGCTGCGGTCTGGTCCCAGGTCAACGGGCACGTGCACCTTCCGCCGACCACTGGCGACAACATCGATGTACTGTGGAGACCTCACGCCCCACGTGTTGAGCAATTCGGCGGTACGTCCACCCGGCCTCCCGCATGCCCACTATACGCCCTCGCTCAAAGTCCGTCAACTGCACATACGGTTCACGTCCACGCTGTCGCGGCATGCTACCAGTGTTAAAGACTGCGATGGAGCTCCGTATGCCACGGCAAACTGGCTGACACTGACGGCGGCGGTGCATAAATGCTGCGCATCTAGCGCCATTCGACGGCCAACACCGCGGTTCCTGGTGTGTCCGCTGTGTCGTGCGTGTGATCATTGCTTGTACAGCCCTCTCGCAGTGTCCGGAGCAAGTATGGTGGGTCTGACACACCGGTGTCAATGTGTTCTTTTTTCCATTTCCAGGAGTGTATATCAACATGGGTCTGGAAACGCTTTGTTTCCATGTTACAACAAATTTTCTCCAACACATTAATATTAGGAAACACATAACAACAGAACGTTAGAATCATGAGGGAAATGTCCTATAGGTGACGTTTGATTACGTTGTGCACCGCCAGTGATTTGTTTTACATGACCCTGTTGCCATACGACGTGCATCATTGCTTGTTTGCAGGTAACATCAACGGTTCCAGCTATCAACGTGACCGTTGCAAGCGCGAGGATTGCTACGTAGAGTTAATCACGGGCTTGGCTGGTGCAACGCCATTATATACAAATGCAGAAAGGGATGGATTAGCTGAGGGCAATGGCGCTCGCGATCAACGTTTGGACGGAGCGTGATTTCCAGGACGAAGGTGCCCTGAAAGGGAAACGTTGCAAGGCATTGATCGTCGTATTAGGGAACACGGGACATTTAAGCCTGATACTCGCGACGGAGAGAGGCCCAGAATGACGAGGACATCGCAACGGGAGGCAGCAGTTCTTCATGTAGTTGACGACGGCCCTAACGTCAGTGAAAGACATGTATCTACAACATTGAATAATTACCACATGGCTGTCGGGCCAGTGTTACACGAGGACCAGCTTTATCCATACCATTTACAGCGTGTCCATACATTACCAGCAGCTGATTTTCCTGCACAGGTACTCCTCTGCGAATGGGTTTTTCAGCAAAGCGTCAACCCTGGTTTTAGTGAAACTGATGAGCCGTCGATTCAACGAGATCAGAGTGTAATTTTTCACAATCGGCATGCGTTAGTAGACGTCAGTCCTCATGTAACTGTTGAAGCAAGTCACCAGCAAAGATTTTCTGTCAATGGTTGGGCTACCATTGTTGATGAATGCATGGTAGAACCTCTCATTCTTCCACCGAGACTCAACGGACAGAGTTATCATAATTTCGTAGTGAATATTCTACCTGATCTGTTAGCAGGTATACTTTCAGCTGTGCAACAAAACATGTACTTCCTGCACCGTGGTGCGTCTCGTCATATTAGTGTTACTGTCCGTTAAGTTCTAAATAACAGATTCGGTGAGAGATGGGTAGGTAGAGATGGACCAATTGCCTGGCCTCCAAGCTGTCTGGAGATAAATGCACTGGACTCTTATTAGTAAGGCATTTGAAAGCTCTTGTGTATGGAACCCCAGTAAGAGATGTTCAGAATCTCAGTGCCCGTATTATGGATGGTTGCGAAGCCATAAGCAGTACTACGAGGATACGTCAGCGCATTCGAGATTCACTGCGAGGGCGGGTTAATGCATGTATCAGTGCCCACGGAGGGTATATTGCACAGACCCTGTGAGAAAGATTTGTATGTGGTATGATACGTTCTGTTTTGGCTTGTTTTCCATGACTTATGAGTTGGAGAAAGTGAGCTGTATGACGGAAACAAAGCGTTTCGAGACCCATGATCATATATCAAAATCTCTCCATCCACGTGCGAGGAATATGTCCAGCAATATGTACCGTACATTCTTGTTACACCTTGTACAGAAAGGCAATGTGCAAGCTGGTCGAGGTACACGGTTCAAACAATAAGCACCTGCGTAAGTGCCGGCCGAAGTGGCCGTGCGGTTAAAGGCGCTGCAGTCTGGAACCGCAAGACCGCTACGGTCGCAGGTTCGAATCCTGCCTCGGGCATGGATGTTTGTGATGACCTTAGGTTAGTTAGGTTTAACTAGTTCTAAGTTCTAGGGGACTAATGACCTCAGCAGTTGAGTCCCATAGTGCTCAGAGCCAATTTTTTAACCTGCGTAAGTGATGTGCCAAGCCCCTTTTACATTCGTCTGAGAGCGATAAAACTAAAACAAATCGTATAAAGCAGCTATGGGGAGCTTACACTGTTCATCGTCTGTAAAGACCTCCTTTCTTCCCCGATTCCTTACACAACAAAGACAGACCAACAGGGAGTCTGTCTGTTGACCTTAGTGAAGAGTAACGCTCATCTGTAGTAACAAGTACCAAGATTACCAGTGGGAAGGTACAGCTTCGCGTACATTGCGAGGTGTTGGTTACCTGGCGGGGAGCAGCATGCGCTGACATGCGGCCGCTCAGCGCTGGACTGGACTGGCGTGCTGGTGAGCGCTGCTCTCCCATCGCATCGGCCGCCTTTGTATCCTTATCCGCCGCCGCCATTAACGGCCTACCACAGCCGCAGCCGCCGCAACGGGACAAAACGCAGCGGCGCCTGCAATCGCCGCTACCCAGCCGGCCTCCGTGCTGTGCTGTGCTGCGTTACGCCCCCTTTTACAAAAGGCCGACCAGGCTGTCCGTTAGAGCCATCTATACTGCGACCATCCGTCGCTTAACCGGCCGCCTACATCAGTGTTGACGTACCTATACTACACGAGGTGTGATCAAAAATTAACGGGAGTTTTTAATTTTGGCATCTTTACAAATTTGATTTTGAATTTTTTTATCATGTTGGTACACATGTTGTTCCAGTATGATTGCATCTTGAATATTAAGTTTATTGTTGACAGCCGAAAATGTTACAGCCACTGTCTAGTACATACAGCCACGACACCCTCTGGTGCAAAAGTTGTTACACTTTCAGCTGGACCGACACTAGTGCTCCAAGCGATCAGAAAACAGTCACACGCACTGTAAGGATATTATTCTTTTTGGACTATTTTCCACTTAATTAACTATATAGCTGTTATATTTAAGTGTTCCACCCGTTACTGAGTAAAAATAGAAATGAATAATCATAAATACATACAGAGTATTACAAAAAGGTACTGCCAAACTTTCAGGAAACATTCCTCACACACAAATAAAGAAAAGATGTTATGTGGACATGTGTCCGGAAATCCTTAATTTCCATGTCACAGCTCATTTTAGTTTCCTCGATTCACCGCCAGTTGGCCCAATTGAAGGAAGGTAATGTTGACTTCGGTGCTTGTGTTGACATGCGACTCATTGCTTTACAGTACTAGCATGAAGCACATCAGTACGTAGCATCAACAGGTTAGTGTTCATCACGAACGTGGTTTTGCAGTCAGTGCAATGTTTACAAATGCGGAGTTGGCACATGCCCATCTGATGTATGGATTAGCACGGGGCAATAGCCGTGGCGCGGTACGTTTGTCTTGAGACAGATTTCCAGAACGAAGGTGTCCCGACAGGAAGACGTTCGAAGCAATTGATCGGCGTCTTAGGGAGCACGGAACATTCCAGCCTATGACTCGCGACTGGGAAAGACCCAGAACGACGAGGACACCTGCGATGGACGAGGCAATTCTTCGTGCAGTAGTCGATAACCCTAATTTCAGCGTCAGAGAAGTTGCTGCTGTACGAGGTAACGTTGACCACGTCACTGTATGGAGAGTGCTACGGGAGAACCAGTTGTTTCCGTAACATGTACAGCGTGTGCAGGCACTATCAGCAGCTGATTGGTCTCCACGGGTACACTTCTGCGAATGGTTCATCCAACAATGTGTCAATCCTCATTTCTGTGCAAATGTCCTCTTTACGGATGAGGCTTCATTCCAACGTGATCAAATTGTAAATTTTCACAATCAACATGTGTGGGCTGACGAAAATCCGCACGCAATTGTGCAATCACGTCATCAACACAGATTTTCTGTGAACGTTTGGGCAGGCATTGTAAGGTGATGTCTTGATAGGGCCCCATGTTCTTCCACCTACGCTCAATGGAGCACGTTATCATGATTTGATACGGGATACTCTACCTGTGCTGCTAGAACATGTGCCTTTACAAGTACCACACAACATGTGGTTCGTGCACGATGGAGCTCCTGCACATTTCAGTCGAAGAGTTCATACCCTTCTCAACAACAGATTCGGTGACCGATGGATTGGTAGAGGCGGACCAATTCCATGGTATCCACGCTCTCCTGACCGCAACCCTCTTGACTTCCATTTATGGGGGCATTTGAAATCTCTTGTCTACGCAACCCCGGTACCAAATGTAGAGACTCTTCGTGCTCGTATTGTGGACGGCTGTGATACAATACGCCATTCTCCAGGGCTGCATCAGCGCATCAGGGATTCCATGCGACGGAGGGTGGATGCATGTATCCTCGCTAACGGAGGACATTTTCAACATTTCCTGTAACATAGTGTTTGAAGTCACGCTGGTACGTTCTGTTGCTGTGTATTTCCATTCCGTGATTAATGTGATTTGAAGAGAAGTAATAAAATGAGCTATAAAATGGAAAGTAAGCGTTTCCGGATACATGTCCACATAACATATTTTCTTTCTTCGTGTTTGAGGAATATTTCCTGAAAGCTTGGCCGTACCTTTTTGTAACACTCTGTATAAAACAGCCGCACCACACTGATTGAACGACAGAATCACAACTTATTCATGAAGACATACTTTCGAGTATGTGTATATTTGCAGCATATTCCGCTGAAAGCAAGAGAATATAAACACATATTTCATTCATGAGAAGTATACATTTCTGTTATTGTCTGTTGTTATTATTATAGACACATTACTTGACACTTAAAAATTCGCACATTCTTACACCTCGCATGAGTGTCTAATACCGAATATATTTGTAAACGCATTTACTTTTGCTTCAAAAGCGGTCGTGTTGATGGTTACTGCAGTTTGTTGCTGAAATTGAGCAACACTTGTGGAACTGGTTTTTCTGATTTGGGAAACAGTTCTATTGTTTTTGACGATTTACTGTAACATCTGTGAGGTCTTTCCTTAAGCTATAGTTGAGCTGACTTGTATGGTACGTTAAATGATTTAGGTATTACATTCCATATACGATTATTGCATTCCACATTCACTGATTTGGCTGAAAGTGTGCGAAAAAAACTCAGCTTTTGCTGGGTAAATATGTGACGTCTTTCTGCAGAAGGTCACTTACTAGCAGTTTTTTGTTATTAACGAAAGAAACGTTATCGAGTAAATGTGCGTGTGTTACAAGAGAATCTTAAATAAACTGTCCTGAAATGAATCGTATTGTACCTCCCAGCGTCTTTAGGAAACTAAATAATAACAAATGAGATATCATTTTTTAGTTATTGTCTATTTTTGCGCTAGCTATTCTAAATACTGTGTTACGAATCAATATAGACGTCAGTATTCGCACTCGTCCGATATTGTGTGTCGTTTGCTGGCTGCTTAGGGCACTGCTGTCGTTGTGGACAACAACAACGAAACGGAACGTCCCGACTGATACCGTAGGCTGTGCTTATACTTGTTTTTGAGAGCTAGGCTAATTTTTGGATCCGAAACCATGGATCCACCAATTTGTATTAAACTGTGCTTGAAAACTGGAATAAAGTGCCTTAAAGCATTCGAAATATTGACTGTGGCTTTTGGGTAATCTACTTTGAGTAAGACAAAAGTTGAGAAGTGCTTGAAAAGTTTCAAAGAGAGTCAAGAAGACTTTGAAGACGACGACCGTCCTGTATGCCCTTGCACGTAAATTACTGACCACAACGTGAAGAAATAACGGAAATGTTTCAAGACAATCGCTGAATCGCCATTAGAGAGGTTGATGATAATGTCGGAATACCCTTTGGTTGATATCCAGCAATTTTTTCTGACGTTTTGGGCATGAAATGTGTAGTAGCAAAATTTGTTCCGAAATGGTCGAATTTCGACCAAAAACGACGTCTCCTATACATCGCTCAGCAATGTCTAAAGACATCTATAACTAGTGACGAGACGTGGGTGTACGGGGATGACGTCGAAACCAGAGCCCATCCATCCCAATGTAAACTGCGTGAAGAGCCAAGACTGAAAAAATTTGGGACAACTTCCATCACATGTGAAGGCTATTCTTACTGTTTTCTTCGATTTCAATGAGATAGTGCATCATGAGTTCCTGCCTTGTGGTCTTACATTAAAAAAGGAGTACTACCGTGAAGTTACGCACCATTTGCCTGAAGCAAGTTGAAGGAAACGACCAGAATTACTGCAAGACCACTCGAATTAATTTCATGACGATAATGCACTCATTCACACCTCAATACTTGTTCGTAATTTTTTTGGCACTAAACAAGTTCGTTATGTTGCATCAGTACAGGATTCGCCGGATATGCCTCCTGCGACTTCTTTCTATTCCCAAGGTAGAAGAGAATCACGAAAGGAAGTCGTTTTTCCACCACTGATGAGGCAGAAACAGAACCACTGGAGGAGCTGAACACCATAACAAAAAGTGAGTTCCAGAAGTGCTTCCAAGATTGTAACAAGCGCTGGCGCTGTTGTATGATATATGAGGGTGATTACTTTAAAGAGGAGAAAGTTTAAGTTGATGAATAATTAAAGAGTTTTGAAGAGAAATAAAAACTCCCGTTACTTTTTGATCACAACTCTTGTGAAATACAGCTATGTAATCATGCGTGGGTGGTCGCTGACAGAGGGCCTAAATCAGTTTTAACGTAACAAGTGTAATGCAATGATACATACATACTGTAACACTCAGTGAAGTCACCGCTGGGTAGCGTAAATCAATGAGAAAGCTTAACGTAATAGTGGCAGCATTTGTTAATGGTCAATGAGATCCTAAAACAATGTTAACTAGGTTTGAGACAGCGTGATGTAATGATGTGTGGGTTTTGTAAGACTTACTGTTACTGACGAGTGGCATAAATCAGTTATTACATAACCAGGTGTAATAAAGGGTGGCGTAATGATGCAAGGGTTTCGTATGACTCAGTGAAGTCACTGATGTGCTGCCTAACTCATTGTTAACATACAGTAGCTACATACGAGGCAGTGTAATTTGATGGTGTGAGGATTGTATAACATTCAGCGAAGTCACTGACAGGTATCCCAAATCTATGAGCATGTGCAGTGTAATGATCTGAGTGTTTTGTAAGACTCATTAAAGTCACTGATAGCTACCAGTTGTGTAATACAACAATTTGTGGGTCAACGTAAGCGTCAGCGAAGTCACTGAGGAGTGGACTAAATCATTGTTAACATAATGAGGTAGTCGACGAATAAAACAATGGAATAAAATAATGTATGAGTTTTATATGAGCGTTATTGCTCAAAGAATACATAGGTCATTTTAGCGGAAAAATGCAAATTTGTAGGTGATATACAAATTAATGAACAGACGCCTACGGATGAAAACACTTTTAGTATCGATAGAATTATTCTGTAATCTACGTCAGATTTTTATCAGAGAGGACAAAGGACCACTTTCAGACTATTACTCTTCTGTTCAGTGCTCGAATAGCACATGGAATAAATGAACACCTAAATCTCACTGTGCGAACTCTGATTTGTTTCATCACGATGGTCATTTCTCTTTATGTAAGTTGGTTTGTACAGAATATTTCTGCATTCGGAGAAGTAAGATGGTGATATTGTTCTCCCTTCCAACAATATTTTTTATTTGCAAATTAATTTGTTCCTAACTGTAATTCCAACATTGTAACTTGGATTGGCTACCATTAACTTTGTGTTATACGTTTTATAACAGAAATGTACCGGAGTTTTTTTAGTTCTCATGTGGATAATCTCACAATTTTATTCTTTAGCCGAAATTTCCATTTTTTGCTCGATGCAGATTGTTTGTCTAAATCATGTGTGCTTCATTTTGATTTTCCGATGACTTAACTGTACGGTTGAAACCTTCCCGTCTCCTCTATACCTCCTTTGTTATTACGCAATAACCGTCTCCTCTGTACCTCTTTTGTTAATGATAACCTTCCCTTTTACAATAAACTATGAAACCTTTCCTTAGGATTTCTATCTCTTGCTTAATAATGACAAAGGAAATCTTCCCTTTGAAATTTATTCCCTTTCTCTATCTTCGCATTCAAATTTAATTACTGTGTATTAAAAGTGATTTTCTGATTATTTCGACGAAACATAGAACTTGTCGTCGTCGTGGCCCTCAGTCGTTATCTGCAATAACCCACAACTGTTCCTTACCTTTTTTACTGTTACTGGATCGGCATCTGACTGCTACATCGAACTGCGACATGAATATACTTACTCTGTTTTACTATACTCTATTAGCTGCTGGTGGGCTTTGGTAATAAGTGGCTGTATTTATTACCAAAGTTGACGTTCTTTAATAGCAAAGCTGACGTTAATCTGTAATTAATTTGACTGAAATTAAGTAATTGATAGTTAAAACTTTTTCTTGACAACAATAAAATTTTGAAAAGTTTTACATTGATGGTTTTTGGGATGGATTACAATTAGAAATGCAATATTGCTGGCAAAAGTTAATTATATTCTGAATGAAATGATTTTACAAACGTTCAAATGGGACTTACTTTTTACAATAATCTTACAACTAGCATTGCGCAAACATACCTTCAGTAGTCTTGAGTTTCTCAAAAAATTAATTCAATAATAGTAGTTCCTCTTATTATAATAGTTAGCTGATGTCTCTGTACATCCGTTTATAATCTCTTCTAAATCATAGCTGGTGGCTGGCAGGCACACCGCTCCTCTCAACCTCTTGCTTCAGACCTGCTACCGACTCACTTCACTTCTCGCTTACTACTGACTTCCTACGAACGCTTAAGTGCCGTTTCTCCTGCCAACAATGTTTTCTGATGCAGACAATCCCTCCTACCATTACAAAAGTATCAATGCGCGGACTTTCCCGCTCTTTTCTTAAAATGTATCCATACGCTGTTTCTCCCGCCCTTTTTAAAATTATATCAACAATACTTGGGTGCACACATTCCCTGCTGCCTTAATTATTTCCAACACGACAAATATTAATTATTCCTACTTAATCCTATTAACAAAATACAAACATCTTTCATAAATTGTGATTTTACAATAGAAATATACACGTCTTACATAACCCTCCATTGGGTTTCCTTAACATTTTCCTATGTCGTTAAGTCATTTGGACTTGATGTAAGGAGAAAATTTGATTATAGAAATGTGTGTAGTAATAAGTAAGTTAGTGATTGAATATTACTTTCAAAAAAGCACATACATATACTGTCATAAGAATTTGTTCTCCTAAGTCTAACAAAGAGAATATTGAAAAGAGTATACATCAAAATATACAAATAATGAGTCTGTAAGTTGGAAGTGTACATCAGGTAGTAAAAGTTATTTATATTGCTAATAGTAATGAATGGCAAAAATTAGAACATAGTTTATGTTTCATTATAAATTGGCATCTATTAGTACCATATTCAAGGAAGGGAAAAAAAGGAATTGGATGGCATGGTCAAAGCACTGGCAACTGTCTGTGAATGCACTCAAAAGTCAGTTTCTTTCCCTCACATAGCACAACACCAGGATTCGCCATGTGATTTCGTCGTCTCTTTGGTCCATAGTTTTAGTGTAACCAAACACTAAGTTAACACTAATTGCCTGAGTTGCCGCAGCTTCATCAGGTACAAGTTCCAACTCCAATTGTCCATTAGTAGTGATGGTGTGCATCTTGGTATGCAAGCACCTATTGATATACATCATGACTGTGGTGTGGATCTCGGTATGCCGACGCCTCATAGAAAACATCGTAGATTGAAGTAACGTGGTTCGCATTCACTTTGTTTGTGCTCCATAACAATGGGGATGCACAGGAATTAAGGTACAAGTATAATCATTTTGTCAAAACGTTCACGGATATGGTTGATACCGTTATTACCAAATTTTACATAACCTCTTTCCTCTGTGCTCATAAAAATTATCTTTACTCTATTCTTATTTTACGTTTAAAAGGACAAAATATGTCACCCTGTGTTAATGTAGAAAAAGTTTATAGTTTTAAACAATTAGAAAAAAAAACACATTTTCCATCTGTAGTGAATTCAGCCTACAGTACATATTACATTACGTGACAGTCAATAAAATAAACAAATATTTCTGTAAGTGGAATTTAGTAGTACATTTAGGCGTCAACAATTTAAATAAAATAGACAAGTACCTTTATACAAACTATGTCACTTTCTGTGACTCTAAATAAATCATAATCTGGTGCTCATATAAATAGTTACATTAAGACACTGTTATATTACTTCACAGGTTGTGAATTCACAGTTTTTGAAATATGAAAGTACATTTTGACCAAATATGTCTCTTTCTGTGACTTCAGTATGTTCGGTAATGTGTTCGTCAGTTACGCGTCATATTGTCAGTCGACTATATATTATGTTTGAGTTGTGTAACACACATCGTCATTGTTGTTTAAGAGAAAACATTTGTATTTTATGTAGAGTGCGAATCGGTATGCTGACATTTGGTGTGATCTGTTTTTCCTATGTATGTATCTGATGTAAAAGATGTCATGTTCAATGCAGAAAAATTTTTTCGAATAGCAAGTACATATAGTAAGCAATTTAATGAGGTTTCTCCATCTGTAATGCTGCGCTGCGCTGTCACCTGTTATCAAAATAAACCATTACTAAATTATATTCCTTACATAATAACATCTTCATTCTCCTCTCTCCTTTGTACCTCGTGTCATCTCTCTGCATAGCCTATAATAAAATATTCATTATCAATAATCATCAGCGCACGGCATGACTTCGATATCTCTCTGTATTACCTATAGCAAAATATTCATGGTTAATAATCGTCAGCGCACTTCAACATCTCTCTGCTCTCGGCATGACCTGTAAAGCAATTATCCACATTTCTCCATATTCAATACTTATATTATAATTAAAACTACGTTTATTTTGGTGAACTATGACAACAATGCTGCACGAGTTAAAGAATGCATCTAATTGCTACTACTGTATGAGAATTATTTGTACGTGTTATACATTTACTTTTAAAGTAGCCCTATTAATCGCTTCACTTACCTTACATAATGTAAAATATATGTCCTACGAGAACGCTTCTAAGACTGCTATTAATGTTCACTGTATTTATCTGCGGTCGAATCGAGGTGACCTGTAGTCCACGTAAATAACCCATTAGCAGTATTCGGGCTTGCTGGAATGCGTCAAAAAGCTCTTTGTTATAGTCTGTCAACATGTATCGCTGTAACAAGGTTTTTTTTTTTTAAGAATTTCTTTATGTTTGACATATGATTGTTTCCTCACGATTTTTTTGTTCTCAGTGTCTCAATGTGTACTACATTAGCGTGCGGAATATTCCGAATTCTGTACGGTCCTGCGTATAGAAGTTCAAATTTTTTGCATCGTTTCTTCCCTTTGTCTGACTGATAATGGGTACGAACTAGTACCAGATCGCCAATCTCGTACTTGCGTAATATACTTACCTGCTTCTGCTGTCTCTTCCGATTATCTGCAGCTCGTTTAATGTTCGCTAGTGCCATGTCTATTATCTCACAATGACGAAGTCTACGTTTCTTTGGAAAAGTAATCATTTCAGTAAGTTTATTCGGTGGGTCTTTATTCGTCAGTGTTACAGTTGGTGAGAGCATCGTTGACTAATTAGGTATTACATTTATTACTTCCTGAAACTGTGAAATGTATTCGTCCCATGTTGTATGCTTTCTGTGGCAATAAATTCTGCAAAGTTTCTCGATCTCTTTCATTATTCTTTCTGACGGGTTAGAAGAACTGTGACATCTTGATATGTAAATTGGTGTTATTTTCTTACTCTCTAAGATTTGTTTCCCTATGTCTGACCTAAACTGTGGCCTATTATCTGAAATAACCTTCTGTACATGTCCTACTACTGATAAAAAGTCTCTTACAAATGCTCTTGATGCTGATCTAGCTGTTGCTTTCCTTAGTGGAGAAAATGTTACAAATTTGGATGTCAGTTCTACGGCTACTAGAATATAACTATAAACTTTACTTGTTCTGGGGATTTGACTGAAAAGATCTACTGCTGCCATGTGCCTTAACTTAACCGGTACGATGGGATACAGTGGTGGAATATGTGATACTGTAGATGATTTAACTTTCTGACATATCTTTCAGGATGCTATAACTTTGCGAATGTGTTTTTCCGTATTGTTGAAGTGACAATTTTGTCGAAGAATTAGAAAGCATTTCCTAGCTCCGTAATGTGCATAGCTTAGGTGCGTATATCGTATCAATTTGTTTCTGATCCCTTCTGGAATGCATAAAAGCCAATTGTTGCCGTCTGGGTACGAGCGAATAAACAGAATATTTTGATGTATAGTGTAATTATGTCTGATTTTTGCGTTGCTCTTGTCTCGCCAAAGCGTTAAAATCTCTTTTAGTGTTTCATCTTTCTGCTATTCTCTCTCTGTGTCTTGTAATGCTGATGATATAAAGTTTTCGAAAGCTACTTGTTTGATATGCATAATACTATGGTTGTTATAGCAGAAGGTATTTTCTTTCTCTAGTCGTTTATGCTGAATAGATCTCGATAGTGAATCGGCAAGAATATTCTGCGTGCCTGGAATGTCTACAATAGTAAAGTCGAACTCTTGTAGATAGAATTTCCAACGGCTTAATCTACTATGCGTAAGTTTTGCTGATAATAAAAACTGGATTGCTCGGTGATCGGTATATACTGTGGTGTGTCTTCCATATAGATAATGACGGAATCTCTTAAATGCCCATACTACACATAGCGTCTCTAATTATGTTACAGAGTAATTGCGCTCTGCTGGAGAAAGTATCCTGCTTGCAAACGCAATATGTTTAACGATTGTCTTACCGTCCTCCTCTACTTCCTGGAAAAAGTGTACTCCTAGTGCTGTAGTTGAACTATCTGTTGCAGTGGAAAAGTTTTGTGCTGGGTCAGGATGCGATAACAAATGTGCCCTTAGTAACGCTTCTTTCAAATTCTCGAATTCAGCTTCAGTGTCTTCATTCCATGACCAAATTGTGTTTTTACTTGTGAGCTCGTACAGCAAGGGTGTGTCTAATGCTTTATAATGAATGAATTTTCTAAAACAATTAATAAGGCCTAAAACGCTCCGAAGTTCCTTCTTATTTGTTGGCACATCGATATCTTTCAATGCTTGCAAATTGTCGGAGTGTGGTCCAATACCTGTTTGTGAAATGATATGGCCTAGAAATTGTATTGAGGCTTTTCCAAATTCACATTTACGGAGGTTTATAGTTACACCGATCTGCTCGAATGTATTCAATAATTGTTGAAGGGTGTGCTTATGCTGTTCCCAGTTTTCTGCTGCGGTTAGAATGTCATCTACATATGTAGTAATTTTGTTTTTAACATTCTGTGGGAGAATTGTATTCATGCCTCGTATAAAGGCTGCAGACGAAATCGTTAGTCCAAACGGAAGTTTGCAAAATTGGTAACATTCACCAAAGCAAAGGAATACCGTATACTTTCGGCAATTTGGATGCAACTGGATTTGCCAAAATCCTGATTTGAGATCGAGGGTGGTATATATAGAGGTGCTATGAAACTTTTGCAGTAACTCTTCTAACGTCTGTGGTCGGTCAGTTTCTGCAATGATTATTTTATTAACCTTACGTGAATCTAAAACTAAACGGAGTGATCCATCCTTCTTTTCAACGATGTGTAATGGATTTGTATATTGGCTTGCTGCTGGTTCAATTATACCCTGATCAGTCATACCTCGTAACTCTTTCTTAACTGCTTCTCTGTATATATGCGGGATTGGATACTGGTTTTCTCTGAAAGTCTCGTGCGGTTTCACCTGAAATTCGTACATAAATCCTGTCATCTTTCCTGGAACATTGTTAAAAACTGTTTTATGTTGCACAAGAATATTTTCTAATTCTGTGCGCTCTGTGTCGTCTTTTGCTATACTGTCTCCAACCTTGTGTGCAAGTGTCTCCAATACATTATACACCTGTTCCTCTGCCATGTCGTTATTATGTGTATTCGTGTATAGTATGAGATGTCAATCGTTATTTGTAGAATCTGCAATAATCTCGATCGTGTGCGTATTTTGTTCTTCTGAGGATACTGTGTTTTGAAATCTCACTACCACTTCACTGTCTTCCTTCTGTAATGTTAGGTATGACGATTTAAAGTCAATCTTTGCGTTGTACTGTACGAGAAAATTAATTCCTAATATATATCAGTTGCTAAATGTGGAACTATCCAACAATTGCTGTGGAAAGTTTGTCCTGCAAAAACAAACGTTAATTGTGTCTGTCTTTTGACTTCAATGATTTTTCCTGGAAATGCTCCCTTAACTTTAGTTTTGTGTAACGGGAATACTGGATAATCATTATCGCTATTGCATCTGTTAAATGTGTCTTCGTTAATTACGCACAATGGTGAGCCTGAATCAATTATTGCTAAAATATTTTGTGACTTAAAATTTATCTGGATTATTGGGTGGCATATAGTTTTCTGCATGATCGGTTTTTCGTGTAACAGTGTGTCTCAGACATTGTCGAATGTAATGGAATTCTCTATCGTTATCTTTCCTCTGTCCTTATCCATGGTGTCGTCATTTAGAGATTCATCACAGGCTATCTCTAGTCATAAATGTTCTGACATTTCGTTTTCTGTTGGGGAGTGTTGTGTGTTTTCTATGAGCTGTACTGTTCTACCGTTTTGATTATTAGCGGTAGGTGGCGGATGAAATCTTGTGTCTGGTACATTCATACGATAACTTGATTGTCGTCCACTGTTTGAATTTCTATGAAAATTATCATTGTAGAATGTGCTTTGTGGTCGGTGCTCGTTTTCTCTCCTTCTGTCGTGATAACTGTGGTTATACGGCGAGGCACGAGTGTTTCTCTGAAAAGGCTGTCTTTGTTCGTTTTGTGTATTTTTCGGCTGACCCATGTAATTGTTTGCACCTGTCGCCTTTTCTTGGCAATGAGTCATGTGAAAGTTTGGCCGGTTCGGCATTTCCTGTCTTATATGTGTCGTGTTATTTGGATGGCTTTGTTGTTGTCTTGAATTGTAATGTACATTGTTATTATTCTGCTGCTCATTGAATCCCTGTGTGTATTCTCGATTAAAGTTTTCATTATCGCTGCGAAAGCGTTTATTATGATTGTTATTGCCAAATCGTGTTTGCTCAAAATTATTATTGTTTGTCTGGTTTGCGTTATGTCGTGAAAAGTTCTTATTAACAAACTCATAATCTGCCTGGTGTACCTCTAGCAATGTCTCTAAATGCGTACACGCTGTCCTTTTGCTGGCCTGTTAATAATGACACTTTCAGTGCTCTGGGGAGTTTTGAAATACACAGCTGTATTATTGCGGATTGACTGTATGGCTCATTGAGGTATTGGTTTTGTTCAACCATATACTCGAAAAATGGTGTGATTGTAGGGAAAGTAGAATTCTCGAAATCTGGTAGACTAATTAGCAGATCTTTAATGCTACTCTGTGTGGTATCTGACCAATATGTTGCTTGAAATGCTTCCTGGAATGCTTATACTGAAAAACACTGTCCAGCAATTGGTCGCATTCTTCTCGCTGGTTCCTCTTCAAGAAAACGAATAATAAATTCTAGCTTATGTTGAACTGGCCATGACGGTGGGAGTGCCGCATTGAATTGTTGGATCCAGTCCAGTGGATGTATTTGCGTCCTGTCGTTTTTAAATGTTTTAAACTTTCTCACTGAAAGGAAATGCTTGTAGTCGTAACCGTCATGTCTTTGTGTGAAATTATTTTCGTAATGTTGTGAATATGAAAAAAAAATGGTTCTGAGCACTATGAGACTTAACTGCTGAGGTCATCGGTCCCCTAGAACTTACAACCACTTAAACCTAACTAACCTAAGGACGTCACACACATCCATGCCCGAGGCAGGGTTCGAACCTGGGACAGTAGCGGTTGCGCGGTTCCAGACTGTAGCGCCTAGAACCGCTCGGCCGGCTGTGAATATGAATTTGTGTGTCTTTGTGCTTGGTTAAGATCTCTTACCCTCTGAAGTCTACCGACATTATATGTATTGCGCATCTGAGTTATGTCGTAATGGTGTGTGTTCTGTTGGAATTGATTGTTTGCAGTTGTTCTTCTGTGTCAGCTGTAAAGAATTGATTTTCGGATGTAAAAAATTATTACGTGATTCTAGGTTTGCGATTGTTTGTAGTATGCGCATCTTTACTATTAGAAATCTGTTGTACTGAGACTGGTGTAGTGTCATCTGATTTACTCTCATTGGTAGTATCCAACAGGTCTATTCTTGTAGTGAGTTCGTTGATCTTTTCTGTCAATTCGTTTCGTAATTTACGATCACTTTTGGTTACTTTCTTAAAATTTGCTTTCAAATTTTCTGAGTCTTGATTGATTTCTATGTGTTCTATTTTGTCAGTCAGTGTCAGAACTTCTTCTGTTAATGTATCCCTAATATTCTGGATTTGAGTGTGTGTAGAAATTTACGCCTAATTGTATGTGACTGGATATCCTTGAGCCTCTCTTATAATTGAATATTTGTCTCCTTAACCGTTTCGATTTCTTCCGAAATCGACTGTATGTGATTGTCCATGTAAGTTTTTCCCTGAGCAAACACTTTCTTTTTGTCGTCCTGTCGTTGTTTATTAATTGTTTTTGATAGTTCTTTTCGTTCTTTATTCTGCGATCGCACCAGTTTGCGGTGACGTATCAAACAGTTTTCTGTGTGATTGTTAAAACGTTCATCAATGTGAGCGTTTTGTTTAGAAAAGTTCTCTGTCATTGTTTCTCGTACGCTTACCGCGAATGCGTGTAATTCTTGGTTTGATATTTTAGCGACTGCTTGAATTACTACTTTGATTTCGTGTTTTAGATATTGGTACATTTTGTCTAATTTCTGATCTGTGTGTGTGCGTTCTGCCTTGATTTCGTTTTTAGGTCTGCTGGTTCTTGTGCCCTTCTGTTTAAGTTTTGATTCACGTCTTGTCTCATTTGTAGCAAAAATGCCATTATTGGATCCGTTTCGGATTGACTTCTGTGTGTATTTGTATTCGTTGTTAACGTGTCACCTCTTCCGTGGTTTCGGAATTTTTGTCAATACAACTGTGGTATCTGTTACGCAGATTGTGTAGCTGTGTACCGTTTGAATCTGTTTCGGCACGTAATGGAGTCACACTGTTTGACTGCATTACAGTGGTTTCGTTACTGAAACTATTATGTCTGCTACGCGTAATTTGTGACTGTGTAGCGTCTGTTGTATTTAAAAACAAATTATTTTGCACTAATGTCTCATTATCATTTGGCATTTCAGAAGTTGATTGCTCGTAAAAAGAATCCATATTATTACTGCTCTCGAATGTCTGTTCACCTAATGTTTCACTACCACGTTTTCCACACGTATTATTTCTGTCTATTTCTGAAAAGAATTTCTCATAACTGTTTTCTACACTTTTATCGCTTTGAGAACGAGTAATTATTCTGCAGCACATTGTCTATAATTAACACACGCAACAAAATATATCACTGTTCAAAGCGGATTTAACACTGAACAAACACTTAACAACGCAGAATCAATAGAGCAAACAGAATTGCCGATGGGCTGTGAATTAAAGGTATACAGTTTAGTATAAGCGTTGCGCTACTTAACACTGGCTTATTCATACAATTGTCAGAGTCAGTATATTGATTTTCACAGTAGATTCAGTGAAGAGTCTTACTGATTGGATGTCGCCAAGTGAAACCTTCCCGTCTTCTCTATACCTCTTTTGTTAATGATAACCTTCCCTTTTACAATAAACTATGAAACCTTTCATTAGGATTTCTACCTCTTGCTTAATAATAACAAATGAAATCTTCCCTTTGAAATTTATTCTCTTTCTCTATCTTCGCATACAAATTTAACTGCTACTTATTGAAAGTGATTTTCTCATTATTTCGACGAAACATAGAATGTGTCGTCGTCGTGGCCCTCAGTCGTTATCTGCAATAACCCAAAACTGTTCCTTACCTGTTTTACTGTTACTGGATCGCCATCTGACTGCTACATCGAACTGCCCTTTTTAAAATTATATCAACAATACTTTGGTGCAGACATTCCCTGCTACCACAATTATTTCCAACATGACAAATATTAATTATTCCTACTTAATCCTATTAATAAAATATAAACAACTTTCATAAATTGTGATTTGACAATAGACAACAGAAATATACCCGTCTTACACGGTAAAGGGTAGTACCATTTGTAAACAATCCATCAGCAGTGCTCAGGTTACCTCCTATAAAGATGCCCCTGGCTACACACAGATAATACTAAATATCTACAGGCGAACAATTTGTTTATAATGTGTAATGATAATCACAAAACGTACTCCAGGATCAGTTTCTCAATTGGTGAAAATAGTATCGAAGTAATTTCTGAGTTCAGCCATCACATACAGACAGAAACCACAGCAGAGCACTATAACTTATCACATGCGTAGGTATACACTGAAGGGCCAAATAAACTGATACACGTGCCTAATATCGTATGCGGCCAACGCGAGCACGCATAAGTGCGGCAACACAACGTGGCATTGACTCGACTAATGTCTGAAGTAGTCCTGGAGGGAATTGACAACATGAATCCTGCAGGGCTGTCCATAAATCCGTAAGAGATGGAGCGGGCGGACATCTCTTGTGAACAGCACGTTGTAAGGCTGCCAGATACGCCCAAAAATGTTCATGTCGGTGGAGTTTGGTGGCCAGCGGAATTGTTTACTCTCAGAAGAGTGTTTCTGGAGCCACTCTGTACCTAGGAGATGCTGTGTGCCATCGCTCGCGTGCCAACTATAGCACTACGTTCAAACTCACTTAGATCTTGATAACCAGCCATTGCAGCAGAGCAGTAAGCGATCTAACAACTGTGCTAGACACTTGTTGCCTTGTAGAGATGTTGCTGACCGAAGTGCAGTATTGTGCCTGCTTATGTATTTCTGTATTTAAAAAGGCACGCCTACACCAGTTTCTTTGGCACTTCAGAGTATAACAGAGGACATATAGTGCTACTTTGGGAAACACGAGACAAACTTTGGTTTCATAGCATTGCTTCCCAGGAATTACCACGAACTTTGGCTTTCTAACACAAATCACTAATCTAGTGGCACAGTTCAGACGATTTTCCACAGGTACGCAATTTGGAAGCAGATTGTAAGGAAAGAGGTCAAAATCCTTCTGGTTATCTATATATATTGAATAGTATACAAGAATGTTACTTCTAAAATTGCTTGCGCCCACAAAATTTCTAACGACCTAAAATCTGGTTGTGGCATGTGGGAGAGCATACTCTATGCAACATATTGGTCTGAGAGAGTTTTCGAGCTAAGCTAGCTCCAAAGATAAATTAAAATTTCAGATTGCCTATAGTAGTGATCTAAATTATTGCAACTGTATCGACAGCACTATGAGACGGATACCAATTGGTTATAACATAGCTCGTCGTGAGGACTTCAAATTGCTCTGATAATCGTTGTTACACACCCGAAGCCAGACTTGGATCCACTCTCCATTAATATTAAATACAACCGCTGACGTTACGAAATGATACTAAATATCATATGCCAGATCTCTTCCTTCCTACCAGTGATAATTGCGCTCAGCTCGTTTAATAATAACGATCGACTTCATATCCTACCTGCAGCATTATTTCACTCGTAATATGAAAAAATGTGACAATATTTCTATTTCTATTTGGCTAAAATGAATAGGAAAAAAGTTGTCAGCCGGGAGAAATGTACGTTTAACAAAAGGGTACAGCTATTTGCACACGTTACCCTGAAAGAAATAATAGAACCCAGCCGAAAATAACGATCCCTCAAAAGTTTCATCTTTAAAAATTAATTACGATTCAACACATTTTACTGTAGAATATGTAGTACAAACTAGATACATGCCGAGTATATATACGCTGTTTCTTTATAGTCAGATACAAACCAGCATATGTAATGTCTGTGAGACAGCTGCGAGAACTTACATGACTACAAAAAATGTACAGCAGAGCGGAAAGGAAGACACTAAGACTGAAGATTTGAAAGAAGCTGGCACACCTCTCCATTCTGCAAAGGCTGCTTCCACGTACAACTGTAGTCAACATGTCAACGAGTCAATAGAGTTAGCAAGAGAAAACCCTCGACAACTGAATTAGTATAATACTTCTACGGTAGTTTACCGTCGTACTTTTTCTCAGTGACATCCCCAAATCCATAGTTTAACTTGATACCGACGAGACGCGATCGTGGGTAATGCTGTTGTTTATCGAAACTACACATGTTCGTCATTAGGATGTATCTGCTATCTCTATTTGTGCAAAATCTCCAATTTAAGTCCGCAAATAGCTTTTTAAACAACCGGTTTCGGCCGGCTGGAGTGGCCAAGCGGTTCTAGGCGCTACAGTCTGGAACCGCGCGATCCCTACGGTCGCAGGTTCGAATCCTGCCTCAGGCATGGATGTGTGTGATGTCCTTAGGTTATTTAGGTTTAAGTAGTTCTAAGTTCTAGGGGACTGATGACCTCAGAAGTTAAGTTCCATAGTGCTCTGAGCCATTTGAACCATTTTTAACCGGTTTCGGGCCAGCTACCCACTTTTAGCTCTTTTGTTGCAGTTGCAGAGCAACCTGCTAACGCAGAACTGCAGGTTTCCTGTCTTAATAGTGTTATGACAGTTCTCTATCGACAGGTTACTTTGTAAATGTGACAAATGACTGAAGATGGGTATCTGTCCCGAAACGGGTTCTTTAAAAATAAATATAAGCGGTCTACAAACCGAATTGGACATTTATGTTGTTGTTGTTCTTGTTACTGTGGTAGCTATTGTCTTCGTCATCTTCAATCCGAATAGTGAGGAGATGCCGCTCTCCACACTGCTTTATCCTATTAAAATCCCTTTATATTCTAAACAGCTAATGCTACCTACGTCCATCTGAACTTGCTTATTGTATTCATCTCTTTATCATCCTCTAAACTTTTCACCCACCATGCTTAGCTCCAATACTAAATTTATGATTCCTTGACGTCTCAGAACGTCTCATATCAACCGATCTAGTCTTTTAGCCCGTTTGTGGCAATTTTATTTTCCGTTCCTCATTAGTTGCGTGACCGACTCATCACATCTTCGGTATTCTTACGTGTCACAACATTTAAGAAGCTTCTACTTTCTTCTTGTCAGAACTGGTTATCGTCTTCGTTTTGTTTCCTTAGACGTCTATACCACACACGAATGTTTACAGGAAAGACTTGCTAACATTTATTATATTCGTTGTTAAAAGATTTCTCTTCTTGCGAAATGCTTTCTTGGTCATTCCAGTCTACATTTTATATATTCTCTACTTCGGACACCCTCAGTTATTTTGCTACCCAAACAGCAACACTTATACTCTCCTTCTAGTGCCTGAATTCCAAATGAAATTCCTTCAGCATTTCCTGATTTTGTTCGACTACATTCCAGTACTCTTATTTTGCTTTTCTAATTGTCATATTATATTCCCCGTTTGAGGTTCAAATGGCTCTGAGCACTATGGGACTTAGCATCTGTGGTCATCAGTCCCCTAGAACTTGGAACTACTTAAACCCAACTAACCTAAGGACATCACACACATCCATACCCGAGGCAGAATTCGAACCTGCGACCGTAGCGGTCGCCCGGTTCCAGACTGAAGCGCCTAGAAGCGCCAGGCCACACCGGCCGGCCGCGTTAGAGGAAATGTACAGTTTGCGTAAGTGTTCTTCCATGTCCTTCGTCGTCTCTGACGGAATTACACTGCCATCGGAAAACCTCAAAGCCTTTATTTCTCCTCCCTGAACTTTGATTCCTTCTCCAAATTTTTCTTTTGTTTCCATTACTGCTTGTCCAATGTACAAATTAAAAAGAAAACTGTATGTAGGCTACAATCCTGTCTCACTCATTCTCAACTTCTGTTTCCCTTTCATGCCATTCAACTGTTATAACTACCAACTAGTTTACTAGCCCAAAATATTACTGACAGAACTCCATATTGCTGTGCCCATGCGACTAAATCTAGGGACGTGCTCTGATTCGTGGAAGCTTACACATTCATTTACGTCAATGATTAGTGAAATCCTGTACTCATTGATGCACAGGATCCAATGCAGTTGACACAAGTTCCGTTCTATATGTATCTTTACCCACCTTTCTCGCCCATATCGGTGTTAGAGGTGTGAGATGTTCGGGATGGAGACCAAATTGATTGCGTGGAGCAATATGCGCGCTGTCTCGGTCGAATCAGGCTTCGCCGGCCGAAGTAGCCGAGCGGTTCTAGGCACTACAGTCTGGAGCTGCGCGACCGCTACAGTCGCAGGTTCGAATTCTGCCTCGGGCATGGATGTGTGTGACGTCCTTAGGTTGGTTAGGTTTAAGTAGTTCTAAGTTCTAGGGGACTGATGATCTCAGAAATTAAGTCCCATAGTGCTCAGAGCCATTTGATCCATTTGAATCAGACTTCCGAACTGCCTCCAGACACACAGTGGACAGTTTTGGTACATTCTCCTCGGGGTACCTGTAGGGCACAATTTGTAGGTGTCGGCCAACGGATGGTATTTTTGAGCGCTGGTGGCCTCTACGAGACAGTTGTTGTTCTTCATCTTCTTACGATAGGTCCTAATGCCGACCACATCCGTATTTAAGATATTCATCTTCCTTTTATTCAAGTACTCCATCATTGTTTCACTATATTTCTTATTCCTTTCTGTAGACCACTTTATGCCTGTTCTTTTTTCCATCCTTCTTTGGAATTCTCAGGTTTGTAAAATTTTACTCGTAAACATTTTTCTTCCCATTCCTTTGTCTCTTATATTTTTCTTTTGAAGTTTGTCTTGACTTTTTGAATACAAGATTTTGACGACTTTTGTTTCACAACAAACACAACAAGTCTGTAAGACGTCGTGATCTCCTGATCTTCATTGCTTACATATTCCGCCCTCACAGTCATATTCTGCACATCAAGACGCTTCATTCGAACCCAAACTCGATAAGATAAAGTTAATGTTGTATGAAATCATGTAAACAATACGCAAATAACAAGTGCGCACTGGGGTTGAGGTACTTGAGGCTGGCGTACACACGCACATTCAAGACACGATGGTCACAAGAGCTTTTAGTTCGGGAGAGATGGAGTGCACGCTGATTGGCCTGTCCCTTCAGAGGACGATTCAGCCTTTATACATCGGACAGCGACTGCCCGTGGAGCGGACAACGTTTGCCCGAGTGAAAGGGGAGAATGACCCTGTGTTCGGCTTAAAAGCAAATTCAGCTACATTGTGTGGGAGTGCCCAACCTACGCATTCTTTACAAACATAGCACGCAGTTTTCACAGGGAGACAGCAAACGCCAAACGCTACAGATTTCCGTATTGGTCGCCTTAAACGAAACGTCATTCTCCTGTTTTAGAAGAGCAATGCTGATTGGCAGACGATATTCCTGACGCCCTGAGCTGAAGGAGTATTGGAAGAGACCGAAAGATATACCCCTTCACTTCAGGTGTGGAGAGGGGCTGTTCTGTTGTCGCTCTTGGAGTGAGAACACATAACGAGAGCGCATGCGCTCGTACGTGTACTCAGAGAGCGTGGTACGAGTCTCTCCTCAGTACTTCACTGGGCGAGCATCTCTGTTGAGAGTGAATCGGAATGCGACTCAATATTGAGTCCTTGCGATTAAGTGTTGTTCACTGCATTGGCCGCCACACTTATTGTGCAGTGTGAACATACAGAGTTATAGTTAAACGACTGCGCGCGAATTTTTGAGTGACATCGCGGTGGACTGGTTATCTGATCGGTGTACCATGCCAATAGTTGGACGAGGGGCGAATAGGAATCCTTGACTTCATAAAGGCGTAGGGAGAGTTTGATTGGCAAAGGTCAATCCAGATAGATCGAGAGTTATCTTATTTGTCAGCAGCGAGCGGCGCAGAAAGCAGTCATTTGCAGCTTACGGTATTGTGCTCTACAGCTCTTTACACTCTTCCACAACAATACACTTCAATGCATTTCACATGCAACAGCCTCGACCGTACCTAGCAACATTCTAATGGATAGTTATTCAAGTTGAGTAGGTGCGGCTCTCAGCCATTCTGCCAGGTCAATAACAATCTTAAACATTGTATAGAAATTCCATTAGCGAATCCTATCCTTAAGAGGTAACTTCACATTCCGAAAAGAACCCAGAAATAACTTGTTCAGTTCATTTTTGCAAAATAAGTAATCATTTTCGTTAGTTTCATTTTTTTCTTACACTAACTAGCACTACTCCAGTACCCAAGTATCCCACTACTTACGTAAGAAATGTTGTGAATTTTTGTGTCATTACCTTACAGCGGACGACTCCAGATGATATTTATTGCTGAAAGTTTATCAGGCCCTTCTCTTTAGAACGTTAGAAGCGTCTGTCTGACTTCTGTAGTAGTGTTGGGGTGGAAATTGCATCTTGCAGGAACCACAGGGTAAAGGGAACATCTCAGATGAATCCGTTGCGCAGAGTGACAGATTAGCACCCACACGCTCACAGAAAATGACGACCCTGCAGGATAGGTAAAATAGGTAAGCTACCAAGATAGGAAAGTGTCAGGATAGTTAGGTATGGCAGGTAGCAGCAGTAGCACTTTGAAGAACTTTCTTTCATGTTTTAAATAACTATTTGCAAAGATTGGGATCAGAATAGATACAGGTAGTGAAGAAAGCAGAATTGTAGGGAAAAGGGTGTGTGTTATTGTGTTGGAAAATGTTTCATTTTTTGGCGATTTTTGTGTATCTGTTAGGGCATAGGATTTTCAGGTGATAGGCACAGACGCAGAGTGACGCAGAGACGCAGTGCTACGCAGCATCATGTAACATTTTTCTCCCTTTGCAAGCGCATAGGTGGAGATTGGAGACTGTAGCAGAACATAGAGAACATTAGCAGAGAAGTCACGACATTTTTGTTGTTGTTGGTTCAACCAACTGGTAAGTGGTCGTACAGTTTTGTAGGTAGGGTTGTGGTGTGTTGAAAGAATTTTCCATATTAACGAGAGCACAAGCCAAAAGGTTATGTGAGAGGTAGCAAATAGACGAGATAGGGGAGAATCAACCAGATACACAGCAAGCAAACGAGCTTATTGATAATATCACAGAAGGTGAACCTGAGAATAGGACAGACGGTGAACCTGAGAATAGGACAGTCGGGGAGCTGCAGAATTAGCAGGCTCAGTTAGACTGGGATAAAATTGAGACAGATCAGACAGATGGGAATCGAGGGGACGAGAACATCGAATTTCCAGAATATGAAACTCCAGGTAGGGCACATTCTGAGCCAGAAATATGCAGCCCACGTAGGAAATGGCAAAGATTAGAAGCGAAACGAGCACAGGAAACGCGTTTGTTTGCCGCATATTCAGGGAGAGATTACGCGTCAATACAGTCAATGAACCGGGAGTTAGCTAATGTTCAAAGACAAGTAGACAGTGAGGAAGAGGGGGAACATTTAGAATACGTCGAACCTATCGTACACATTCTAAATATGCCCCAACAACAGACACTGAATTTTGCGGAGTTACGAGCGCCACGAAAAGGTTCCGTAACAGACGCAACTGTTCCTGCAAACACAAGACATACACAACAGAGAGGGTAGAATGTGGAGTTGTTTGCCCCACGTAATGATTCAATGACAAACGCAACTAGTCCTCAACACAGACAGCATGGGTTATTGCAGTTATTAAACTTAGAAGCGCCACAGCATAGCCCAGTAAACGACGTAACTGACCGAGTAGAAAACAATAGATCGAGATTACATAGTTCAGCAGAAGGTAGTGTTACAGGACAGGACGCGATCATGGAGATTTTGCAAAATATGAACGCTAATATGACGAAACAGAATCAGGATATTTATACACATATGACAAAACAGTATCAGGAATTGAATCAGCAATTGAAACAGGATAATCAGAACTTGAGACAAGAGATAAAGACAAAGATTCAACAGGTCAAAATTCAGATGGAAGAGGGGATCGCTAGAATTGATAGTCAGATCCCTCAGATAAACATAGACGCGAAAGAATCTAGAGAAAGAATTCGGGTACTAACACAAGTTCAGCAACAATTACGCACTGGCGGGGACAAGGTCCAATTGGACATCGTGAACGTTGACAAAAAGGTGGAACGCTTTATGAAAAAAGCCACTCGAACAGCAATACAAATTTCGGAAGAACAAGCAATTGAAAGCAAGGTCGCAAATGTTGCACTGAAAAAATATGATTAGCGGATCAATAAAATAGAACTTAAAAACAAAGATCAGTTTGAAAATCTTCGAACAGAGTTGATACAAACAATCGAAGAAAAGATCGAGACCGATTACACCTGTAGCGAAACAACTGACACGTCAAGCATTAATTCAGTACACGAACACGCGCCGTCTTAGAAAGTTCAAGTAGAACCAAGGCTAGACGTAACACTCGCGCACAAATCGAAGCAGAAAACCCCGATTAAAGTAATACATGACATGCCACAGGACCAGGCACAGTAGCTAGAAAAACGGAACACATACATTCAGCAGATACCACTCGAAGGACAGGCAACTGAACCAGTAAATCAAACAAGAGAACATAATAGCAGCACAGGTACTATACCGCGAAGGACGAGAGTAGAAACACACGAACAGCACTTTTGTTCACCAATGATACGATATGACGCGGTTATGAGACAGGAAATTGAGAATAGGCAGACAGGCAGTAGATTACCAGAGAATAAACTCGACGACACAAGCAGTGGCAGATTATTTGAGTCCATGAATCAGCCACAAACCGGATTTATGAGTAGATATAATACAGACCACTTCCTTACAGTTAGAAAATTTCAAAATTTCAAAATTTCAGGGATGAAGGAGGTAGCTTGCATGCAAGTGCATTCATCGATCAGTTTCAAGTAGGCTTACCAAACCACTGGAGCGTAGCTCACAAACTTGACTTCATTTGTACACACATGTTAGGGGCAGTAGTAGAGGTGATGCAAAAGATCGCGGCTACCTGTACGTCTTACTTACAGTTCAGAACAGCATTTCTCGAAAGATATTGATCCAAGGAGGTGCTAAACAAAATTAAATACGAGTTACTTCAGATGACACCATATGAAAACTCAGGAGAGAAAAGCGTGGTAAGACTCTTTGATACAATGGACAAAAAGAATCAATGCCTAGACAAACCATACAGTAACGGAGAGCTGATACGTCTATGCAGAATGAAATTACCGGTAAAGTATCAACAGGCGACAGTAGGAACAAATGAAAATACCGAAGAATTCGAAGACGTTTTAAGGGAACTTGAATTTATGTTTAAAGAAGACGAGGTGAAAGAAAAAAGAAAGGAAAGGGAACAGCAAAAGGTGAGGACTAGGAACAAATATTCCAATAGTAATAATCGTAATCCTAACACCAAACATTTCAGGCAATTTAACAGACAAGGGCAGTGGCACAATGGAGACAATTGGCATAGAAACGATAACCAGAATAATTGGTTCCGAAATAGGAACGGTAATGGACATTCATACAGTGGCCGATATGGGTTTAGGAATCAGAATGCCAACGGTCAAGGGTACTTTGAAAGAGGTCACGATGTTAGAAGCATCAACAGGTGAGACCAAGGCGCGAATAATTACAGAGGAAATTGTGGTCCACCGATACAAGAACAGCACAGCAAAGAGAAACCAGATCTAGAAGTTAGACCACTGAATACTGCAAAACGTAAAGATTGAATTGAAAAATGCGGAAGAGGTTAGGCAAACTAACGTCTACCCTATCTTATACTAACCACTAAACCCAAAAATAAACTATGAATCAAGAAAATAACACATTAATTAAAAGAAAAAGAGACGCAATACACACTAACAATCTCTTGTAGTATCAAGTACACTACAACATGCACACAAACAATGAATGGTATACAACAATTAAAAGAATGAAGAAATGGTAGAACATAATTGGATTAAAGAAAAGAAATCATATATATACAATAATTTCTGCCAGTATCAGAAAATTTTTGCATTATATAAAATCAGAGTTTTTTTTAGTAAATAACAAATATACGAGGGCTATCCACAAAGTACATTACGTTTTGGAATTAAAAATAAATAAAGTATTGGAAAATTTTTTATTATATGCAGATGAAATCCACACTTAAACACTACTTTTCTACATAGTTGCCATTTCAGTTAAGGCACTTATCGTAGCGATGGACGAGCTTGGAAATTCCTTCGTCGTAAAATTCGGCCGCCTGCGCCTTCAACCACGTGGTTACCTCTTCTTGATGCTGTGCGTCGTCATCAAAACGCTGCATAGCCAACCACTTCTTCATTGCTGGGAATAAGTTGAAGTCGCTCGGTGCCAGGTCGGGACTGTACGGCGGATGAGGAAACAACTCCCACTTAAAAGATTTGAGATTTTCACGAGTGGCATTTGCCGTGTGGGCCCGGGCGTTGTCGTGGATCAGCAAGATCTTTGAGCCCAACTTTCCCCTGCGCTTGTTTTGTATTGCTCTTATGAGGTTGTGCAGAGTTTGGCAATACCTTTGAGAGTTTATTGTAGTGCCTCTTTCCAGGAAATCCACAAAAATCACACCTTTTCGGTCCCAAAAGACAGTCGCCACCACCTTCCTTGCCGACATTGTCTGCATGCATTTCTTGGGTTTTTGAGGGGAGTTTGTGTGACCCCACTGCAATTTTGTCTCGTAGTTCACATGCTTAACCCATGTTTCGTCACCAGTAACGATGCGAGCGAGTGACGAGTCGCACAGCTTCAAGAAGAGGTAACCACGTGGTTGAAGGCGCAGGCGGCCGAATTTTACGACGAAGGAATTTCCAAGCTCGTCCATCGCTACGATAAGTGCCTTAATCTAAATGGCAACTATGTAGAAAAGTAGTATTTAAGTGTGGCTTTAATCTGTATATAATAAAAAAAATTCCAATATTTTAATTATTTTTAATTCCAAAACGTAATGTACTTTGTGGATAGCCCACGTATGAAAAACAAAAATTGTAATATTTCTACACGTCAGAGCGACGACGCCACCAACACCAATCACCAGCTACCTTAACACCAGATGCTTCGAGATAGCGACGGAGAGGGTACAAACATGTTGAGAAAGCAATTAGGGCAATAACAACAACATGAAGACCAACGCCACACTGGGAATGCAGGATGCAACCAGGTTGGACTTCAGGAGGACAATCCGCAGCATGGACATTTCATATGTCACGACACTGCTAAGCAACGGAAGAGCGTCGGGAGAAACATAATACGATGAGACAACAATGAAGGTACAAAAAAATTACTAAGATCTACAAATTCATCAAGTAACATTTGGAAAGGCAGTCAGGTCCTACAAATCCTATATCACTCCTACACTAAAATTCACATATTCCTAGCACAAGAAGAACAGAAGAATGCAAGAAAGAAGAGAAGAACGGAAGATGCAAGATGAAGAAGGGCAGAAGACTGCAAGGTACCTTTCTCTCCTATCCTACAAAGCAAATTGCTACGAACGTCTTTTCATGAACTTTGAGGCATGGCAACTACCACAACCACCTCTCCAAAAATAAACCTTGAATCTTCAAACAAATACAAGCGAACGACAAACAGAATATTAAGTAGTACCAACCAACATTATCTAGAAATAGATTCAGCAAAACGAACAGTATTCTCCCTACCACATCATCAAATTGCCATACCAAACCAAGTGTGAAGTACCAAGACATCACAGCACAATATTGGGTGACGATCGTCAGTAGTCTACTACAATCGAACTGCCATACCACACCAGGTATGACAGTAAAGGAGTGCCAGGACATTACGGTATATTTAGTAAATCACAGTCATGAACAACAATTGGTTAGAATACCACTTCATGATGACAACATCAACAAATAAGACCTGGTATCGCATGCCATAGTTCTTCTCACATGATTTGTGACACCTGTATAAATGAGTCGACATCTTGCATTACTTCAATGGAGATTGGATTGTAAAACACATAAACTGACAGAGCAGCACAAAACGAAAATATTGTTTCGAAAAATAAATAAATAACTAAATTCTCTCTGTATTAAAACAAGTGTAGATTTAAGAAGATTATATACATTTGTAACATGATATTTTTCATCTCTTTTTTTGTAAAAGTAATTATTTTTATTATGTATGTAAAGTCCATAATTTATAGATACCTTAAAACCTTTTGTAAAGGAACTTAGTAGAGTTATATAATCTCACAAACTCATGGAAAATGTATTTATTCCTTTTATGTTTAAAATTAGAAAAGGATTTATGTAGGATTTTTCTTCTTTAAGTAACATTCAAAAACATCTTATTGGGATAATAATATTAATACCGAGGATAGATTTAAGAGGAAACGCTTCTTCATTCTTACACAAGAAATACATAAATAAAAAGATAATGCCTAAATAAATAAAACAAAGTAACACAACAGAGCTTTTGCGAACATTTATGCAAAGCCTAACTGAAGAAAAGAGATAACCACACCAAGACATAATACACTGTACACTTACGAGTTTAGAAAAATTAATGTTGTAAAAACAATATTTTGAAATGAAAAAGAAAAAACAGAGACAAGCACTTGCAATGACAAAGAATAACAACCTTTGTAAAGTCCATATTTGCCTAACAACAAAACATAAATTGTAGATTTAAAAAAATAAAAACAATAGCGATAAAGAAATCATTAGAAAAAAATTGTTAAGAATGGCTGAGAAAAGGTTATTTGAAAATCTAAAAGAACAGTTTTTACCTGACTTTGTCAATGTTTGCCTCGGCATTGACAAACCCCAGAAAAAAATTTCGTCAGAAGGAGGGAGGTATGTAAGACGTTGAGGCCTCCTGACCATCATTGCTTACATATTCCACCCTCACAATCATATTCTGCACATCAAGACACTTCATTCGAACCCAAATTCGATAAGATAAAGTCAATGTTTTATGAATTCATGTAAACGATATGCAAATAGGATGTGCTCACTGGGGTTGAGATACTCGAGGTTGGCGTACACACGCACATTCAAGACACAACGGTCACAGGAGCTTTTAGTTCGGGAGAGGCGGACCCCACGCCGAGAGGCCGGTCCCTTCAGACGACGATCCAGCCTATTTACGTCGGACGGCAATTGCCCATGAAGCGGACAGCCTTGGCCCAAGTGAAAGGGGAGAACGACCACGTGTTCGGATTAAAAGCAAATTCCGCTACATTTTGTGGGAGCGCCCAGCCTATGCATTCTTTACAGACATAGCACGCAGTTTCAGAGGTTTTCATAGGGAGACAACAAACGCCAAACGCCGTTGCTACGTTTTCTCGCCTTAAACGAAACGTCATTCTCCAGTTTTAGAAGAGCAATGCTGATTGACAGACGATATTCCTGACACCTTGAGCTGACGTAGTAATGGAAGAGACCGAAAGATATACCCCCTCACGTCTGGCGTGGAGAGGGGCCATTCCGTTGTCGATCTTGGAGCGAGAACACGTAACGAAAGCTTGTGCTGGAGTAGTTCAAAATTTGAAAAAATTGCAGTTTACTTTTAGTAATTTTGAACAGTGCGTCCCATGCCGAGCCAAGTGAATTAATATCAAATGCAGGATCCAATTCACATATTTTAAGGTATAGCCCACCAGATTTTTAGACCACATTAGTCAGGAGCAGAACGTCAATTTTGTAATATAAATCAGAATAGACTCCAAATGGTTTACTCTTGGCACATTCCGCACTTTGGAAGCTCTTTGATACTTGACTTCCGTTATCATTGTACCTGGTAACAAACTTTTTAAGTTTTCTATTGAGCACAAGAGATCTTCCAGTAACAACGAATGATTGCTTCTATGTTCATATAAAGGAATTCTCTCCTGATTACCTACATTAAAACCTCGATCATCAGGAAAACATGTTCTCATTATCTTAAGTCCATCTGCTTTCAAATACGATATGTATTTTTTTAAAGAGCATATCAGTAAAGGGGCAGACTATATTCCTTGGTGCAGTACTGCAATACTCTTCATAAATGATTTATATATCACCATTTTAATTAGCAGCAAGGAAAGGCGAGATAGATTTTATGTAACTTTGGTGACACCATGTGTTGTCATGTCCCAATATATGTTCTTGACCATGAAATGGCCTTTATACTTGCTCAGCTGGTGGAATGTGAGTGGCACCACATATTCATGCCTGTGGATCATCTTGGAGCTGACATGTGCAGCACTTCGATATACACCAGTGAAATGGCAGTGGTCTCTCTCTGTATTTTAAAAAGTAACACATAGTATTTAGATGCTGTAACATTGATTTAGAAAGTATCTAGAGCTTGCAGTGTGTGGTACAGCAATCGCCCTTTCGCTATCTGTGTATATTTTAAGGGGCTCTAGGCAAATATTATAGTCCTCTTTCACACGTTTTCATCTTTTCATTTTGCAATGAAATGTCGTTCAGACTGTCAGAGATTGCCGACAACTATTTATGGAACCAGTCTGTACAGTCGCTGCATCTGCACAAATGCACACCGCAGTATCCCCATTGTAGCCACAGTTTATGTTATAGGCTAAGATCAGGGGCATACTCTCCTCGAAAGCAATATATGTATGCTTTACTTAAATATGAGTTGTTAAGTCACAAATATTCATCATAAGTCAATTCGTAATATTTAAATCATAATATAATACCTACTGCACAGTCTGTATATTGTTTTCATTCAACGGACAGCTAGCTTCTGTACTGCACAAGAGATGGTGCGTCTGCATAGGCGCTCCCTTGCAATAGTTTTTGAAACATACAAGTACGGCATGGTCGCAGTCTCAACTCCCATTTGGCTATTTGAGACGTCACACAACGCTCGAGTGAAATGCAGGTAGATACATGCAATTAGAAGATTACATTCATCAGGTTTTCTCTGCAGTGTAAATTAGTGAGTTTATTGGTGGATATATGTATCGTGTTTAATAGGTTTGAATAATATTTTAGCCAACAGTTCTGCAAAATGAGTGATTGTAAGAGTCAACTTATGGTATGTGATTTAAATGAACGTTTCCACTCAAGGCCATCCAGTGATAATTTAGGACTCGTGAAAAGTCGTCGACCTACCCTCTGCCTTAGCAATTTAAAGACAGAGAACTAATCTAGAAATTTAATACTACAACTTAATCCTGATATTTACAAAACGATTTGGCTATACGACAGTGAAACAATTTGTAAACTCCTCTGTTAGCAATGTTTGTTGTTCAGAAAGGACGAATATCCTTGGAATAATAAATATTGAGCTTATTCGAGCTTTAATACTCAGCACACTGTAAATTCAAGGAATGAAAAATGAGAATCTCATATCCATGCATGGCTAACCCTGGGCACATCTGGAAGAAAGTATGATTGATGTGTAATTAGATGAACAGAAATGTGTAAGTACCTCACAGCACAGTGAAACAGCAGCCACCTGCTTTTTGGGACCACAAGAATGGTCATTTCGAGGACGCAGGGAAAGCTGCAACCCCAATTATGTGGAGTTAATTAATTTTTTGGCCAGATCTGACGACAAATTGAGAACCCTCTTACTAGAGCCTCTGTGTTCACCAGATTGTATCCTCTTATTAAGAAGATTTGATTCAAAGTGTGCGATGTGTTACGCTCTTTCAAATAAAAACTCAGATACAAGCAGCGACGTTTGTTGTTATTTCAGTATACGAAACATCAGATATCACAAATTACCAACTGTACTGAGATATACTTACAAGGAACAGATTTATGGAAGATTTATAGCTTTACGAGTGTTGGCTGCGATAGATCGGCAGAGGCCTAGCGAGGGTTGCAATAGAACGCCTTGAAGAATTGAATACAAGAATATGTTGGTCACGCAGGCCTATGATTGGTGGCTGTCATGGCGGGGCGATCAAATGGTGTACTTATACGACTTAAAGGCGTAATTACACATGCAGTATGTGTCCACCGTTACGCCCATAAGGTGAATTTGGTTTTATCAAAGACAGTATCGTTTACGAATGCATATAGGAGTGCATATAAAGTGTTTTTTCCTAATTTTAGTGGTTCTGTAACATTTTTGGCCCAGTCCTCGAAAAGAACAATCTTATAAAGACATAGCAGTGATGAAGAGATTTTCCAAAATTTGCGCCAGCAAAAAGGAACTATCAAGTTGCTTGGTACAAGCTGTGCTAGACTGTAAGTTTTAATTTGAAGTTTTGTACGAATACGATGTGGAAAATCCAAAAAATTGGAACATAACTGTTATTAAAGAAGCACCTGAATTTCTCATAATGTTGTGAGATTTTATATTTAAATTCCTTTTTTGTGTGTTTGAAGAACTGTTTTACGGACAGACGTTACATTTAACATTGTGCAGTCAAAATCCTTACGCACTGCATTTTGCAACAAGTATGTGGAAGACTTGATAGAGAAGCTGTGCACTAAGTGATACAACGGTTTTGAGAGAATATGGTGCTAGGTTGAAACCATATGTGAAGCTCCATAAAAGGAAAGACAGGAAACAAGCATAATATAATCTGTAAAGGATGACTACAGGAGGATGTCCTTGAGATATTGGACTAAGAATAACACAGTTATACGTCAGATTTGACTCGTTGCTTGACTTAAAGTTCACTGAAATATTTCACTCCAAGAAGTTCTCAAGCTCTGCAGAAATGTTTCCGCCCTTTGCAAAATGACAATACGTGGAAAGGTTTTTGATACTATTAGGATAAAGTCTAAATGTTATTGGTATGTTTACGTCCCATCATCTTGAAGTCAGGCCTGTCAAGAAAATACAGAGTTCCATGTATCAAAATGAGCTACACACTGGTCTTCCAGAACTGTATAAACTCTGAAGTGATTTGAAACATACCAGTTATATCGCCATCACTGAAATTATTAAAGACCTTCATTAGGAATGCTCAACGACAAACTTGTCTGTCTGCACTGTTCCTTATGCCCATGACAAATAATCTATTGCAGATGTAGGCTCGAAACTCATTTTTCTACTATGTCACTGAGGAATTCTGCAAGATGAATCACAGATAGGAGTTTGACTGCAGGTAAAACCACAGTGAGTGAGCAGTGTCACATATGTATATCAATTGAAAAGTTTCATACTGCAAGCCTTACCAACTTTTGGAGGATACGCCATTTGCTATGATGGACCGTGTGCGCAGAGGTACCTGATCAGAATATGAACCAGAGTCGCTGCCACAACTGCAGGCAACTACTGGGACTAACATACATTCCGTATCATCAAAACTACGAACATAAGCTTCAATCAGTTGTTGAACTTGGTAAATTTTATGAACTTATTACTGTCACGAAGTATGACACTTTTGACAACTATAAACTGTGCACAGTCAACGGAGTGCGCGTCTAATTTTTATTTGGAATGAAAATAGGAAGTACAATGCTCACATATTACTATCAATATCAGCTACTGCTTGCTGACTTCAACAAGATTTTTATCCTGTACAAATGATACGTATCTGTATTAGCAACCTGCAATATTAATATACTTATACGTCTTTCGTGGCAGTGCTTTGTGACATATAACGGTACATTTCGAAATTCTTTCTCATCTCTCTGTTGTCCCATAGTCATCAATTCGTAATTAATATATTGGCTGCCATACACGTTTAAAGAATTTTCTTCGTTCTTTTGTAAAAAAATGTGAACATGCTACAGCTCTACAGGAAATGATATGTTGGCAAAATTTAATTTGATTACATGTGCCAAATATTATACTCAAAGTCTATATCCTTATTTACAGGACACAAACGTGCAATTATACAGCGCTTAAAACAAGGTTGTCCTTTGGTTTAATAATTATTACAGCAGTTTCATTTGCCATCACTTTTAGAATTTTCATGCATAATCTTGCTTAAAACCCCTTACTTTCATTTGTATCAACATGCAGTTTAACTCTTTCTTAGAAAATTCTAAATTTTCTAAAATAGCTCATCAGTAACATTAATCAAGCACAAGTCATCACTAATTTTGGATGGAATTAAGGTAATATTCTTTGTATTGAGATACATTTGACTTTCTTCACCTTATGTGGGCAGGAGAACCTCGCTCGCAAGCGAAAAATTCATTTAAAGTAGTTAATTAACTACACAGACTCTGTTCCCATAACCGTATGCGAAGCATCCACGAAATATCTTGTCTCTTTAAACCCAACCCCTCTAACTATCACATGTGTGCATGTTGGCCCTCTAAATGCAGACTCAGCAGTAGCACATTCGAGGACATTGGTTTCAACAGCTAAATTAGTGTGTTTTGATGCCAGTTCGCCAATTTTTTCTGTCTTGACACTAGTATAGTAACGTTACTAGGTTATTCTCAAACCCAAGGATGAAGCCCACGATGTTAAACATGCCAAGAGACCCATCAGTACCCGCATCTCGTGGTCGTGCGGTAGCGTTCTCGCTTCCCACGCCCGGGTTCCCGGGTTCGATTCCCGGCGGGGTCAGGGATTTTCTCTGGCTCGTGATGGGTGGGTGTTGTGTGCTGTCCTTAGATTAGTTAGGTTTAAGTAGTTCTAAGTTCTAGGGGACTGATGACCATAGATGTTAAGTCCCATAGTGCTCAGAGCCATTTGAAGACACATCAGTCTTCTTTTTCTATCGGGTGGTGTTAATAACATCACTGCTTTCATAATCTCAAATACTGAGTGAGGAAAAAAGCAACCCTGAGTTACAGAAAGTAGGTAAATTTCGGAAAAACATTCTAATTGCGTTCACAGATATGCCAAGACCCGAAGATCCTGGAAACTGTCAAAAAGAAAGGAACTCAGAATTACCTGTTTAACGAACGCGAGAGCTATAGACTATGAACGACCTGCATAAGCAGAGACGATTCAGGATGAAGAAGAAGGAGACGAAGTACGCAAAGAAGTGAAACTTACGCTTTTTTGTAGAGTTGCAATGTAGGTCAAATTTTTTCACGATCGAGTGTATTTTCTGCTGTCTCTCCAGCTGCCTGGATAAACTGCTATACTGAATGAGAAGTAAGAACTTGTAATTGCATTAACAGATATAAGAAGGACTGAGAAAGAAATGCTGTTCAGAAACATGTATAACAAATTCCTGAATGATATACTGTTAGTGGCAGGCGTAAGCAGAAACGATTCAGGAAGACGAAACATCAGTGATTGACAGACGTAAGACTTATATGTTTTCTTTTTTAGAGAGTGGTTGTTCGGGTCGAATTGGGAGTCCAATGGAGACGAAATGTGATGAACCATGTCAAATTACACTGCACAACACAGTTAAAGAAACACATTTTCTGAACCCCGCAGTTCCAACCCGCTACGAAGCTTAAGTTTCAAATTTGACCAAACTTCTGTCCAGTCGAACCATGGGATTATCGCACGATAGAAAGGTCGTAACAGCCCCTCTTCCCTACATTTCATCCCTTCATTTCACGCCCTTGTGATGAAGGTCAGAACAGCGACGCCCAGTGTTGGAATAGATGGTTTTCCTGTGAGTAGCCAAGAGAAACATTCTAGACACACTGCCGGTAAGAATCAGCGTGGAAAGGGCTGCAGGGCTCCGAAGGTGGCATAAAAAACTTTGATGAACTCATCCCTTTCCACGATATGTTGATTCCTACATATTTCTTAGTCGAAAACAGGAAGACGTTCTCAACTCCCTTTTTACACCGCTGACACCCTCGGACATTTCAGCCCTTCTCTATATAAATTGTTGGGCTGGAACCATATTAAACGTTATCTGACCCCTTTGGCCTGCAGCGCGACCGCAATTTTTGGTCACGTCTACAGCAGGGAACCACTAGCAACCGTTAAACCCCATTCGACGAAATCTGAACGTGAGCGAAGCAGCCACTCCAGGGGATGGAGGGTGGGAGGGGTGTGGTAATATTGACGCGTGAAACTCCAAAGGATCTTCCTAAGACCCCTCCCCCGCAGGTGGGTACAATTCTGATGCCACCCATCCAACTCGGTCCAGCATCTTAAAATGTACCTCTCCAGACACAACAGGTAACGAGAGCCCCACGTGAATCCAGATCGAACACGTAAAGAGAATCCCACGTGACTCCAGACAATCTAAGCCGCTGCTCTTTCGCCGATACACTCTTTCTCTTGCCGGCAATTCGTCATTGGTTCTACCTGTACAGGCATATTTTTAAAATTCTCGGTAAAGGTGAGCGGTACCATCGTGAGTTTTGCCGAACTGGGGGTCTCTGTCATTTTATTCACACATATGTTCTGTCGCATCCCACATGATAATGGCACAGCAGGACACAAAAAAGGAGCGCTGAAAAAGCATGAGCACCCTTAGCTACTTCGTAGCACCTTAAAATATCATCAAATGGTTTTGAATCGCCCTTGTGATTACCATTTGTACAAGAGAGCAAAAACAAAGGTCCTGCTGCGCTCTAGATGGTTGCGGTCACCTTTCATGTGAATGCAGCCCCACAGTGAGCTTACGGAAGGGTTGAAACGCTCGAGAGCAGACAGTGACGAGAGTTCAAAATGGTTCAAATGGCCCTAGGCACTATGGGACTTAAAACGTGAGGTAATCAGTGTCATGGACTTAGATCTACTTAAACCTAACTAACCTAAGGACATCATAAATATCCATGCTGGAAGCAGGATTGGAACCTGAGACCGTAACAGCAGCGAGGTTAAGGACTGAAGCGCCTAGAACCGCTCGGCCACTATGACGATAGCCTTCCTATTGCTCATGGCACTGAGAACTGGACTGAGGCACCTAGAACTGCTCGGCCACTGCGACGATAGTCTTCCAATTGCTCATTGCACTGAGAACAGGAGTGAAGCGCCTAGAACCCCACGGCCACTGTGACAACATTCTTCCTACTGCTCATGACACTGAGAATTGGACTGAGGCGCCTAGAACAGCTCGGCCACTGTGACGATAGCCTTACTATTGCTCATGGCACTGAGAACTGGACTGAAGCGCCTAGAACCGCTCAGCTACTGTGACGATAGCCTTGCTATTGCTCATGGCATTGAGAAATGGACTGAAGCGCCTAGAACCGCTCAGCCACTGTGACGATTGTCTTTCTATTGCTCATGGCTCTGAGTACTGGACTGAAGCGCCTAGAACCGATCGGCCACTATGACGATAGTATTCCTATTGCTCATGACAATGAGAACTGCCACAGAAGAGACTAGAAGCTCTCGGCCACTGTGACGATAGTCTTCCTATTGCTCATGGGACTGAGATCTGGACTGAAGCACCAAGAACCGCTAGGCCACTGTGTCGATAGTCTACCTATTGCTCATGGCACTGAGAACTGTACTGAAGCACCTAGAACCGCTCGGCCACTGTGACGATAGTCATCTGCTCATGACACTGAGAACTGGACTGAAAAGCCTAGAAGCGCTTGGCCACTGTTAAGACAGACTTCCTATTGCTCATTGCACTGAAAACTGGACTGAATCGCCTAGAACCGCTTGGCCAATGTGACGACACTCTTCCTATTGCTCATGGCACTGAGAACTGGACTGAAGCCAATGGAACTGCTCGGTCACTGTGACGATCGTCTTCCTATTGCTCATGGCACTGGAAAATGGACTGAATCGTATAGAAACGCTCGGCCACTATGACGATACCCTCTTATTGCACATGGCACTGAGAACTTGACTCAAGCGCCTAGAACCCCGCGGCCACTGTGACGATAGTGTTCTAATTGCTCATGGCACTGAGAACTGGTCTGAAGCTCCTAGAACACTTGGCCACTGTCACTATAGTCTTCCTATTGCTCATAGCAGTAAGAAGTGCCACTGAAGCGCCTAGAACCGCTCGGCCACTGTGACGATGGTCCTATAATTGCTCATGGCACTGAGAACTGCACCGAAGCGCCTAAAACCGCTGAGTCACTGTGACAATAGTCTTCTGCTGCTCATGGCAATGAGAACTGGACTGAAGCGCCTAGAACCGCACGACCACTGTTACAATAGTCCTTTCATTGCTCATAGCACTTAGAACTGCCACTGAAGCGCCTAGAACCGCTCAGCCACTGTGATGACAGTCTTCTTATTGCTCATGGCACTGAGAACTGCCACTGCCGCGACTAGAACCGCTCGGCCACCTTGACGATTGTCCTCCTATTGCTCATGGCACTGAGAACCAGACTGATGCGAATATATCTGCTGGGCCACTGTGACGATCGTCTTCCTATTGCTCATGGCACTGAGAACTCGACTGAACCGCCTACAAGCGCTCAGCCACTGTGACGATAGTCTTATCATTGCTCTTGGAACTGAGATCTGGACTGAAGCGAGTAGAACCGCTCGGCACACTGTGACGATAGTCTTCCTATTGCTAATGGCACTGAGAATGGGACTGGACTGAAGCGCCTAGAACGTCACTGCCACTGTGACGATAGTCTCCCTTTTGCTCATGGCACTGAGAACTGTCACTGAAGTGCCTAGAACCGCTCAGCCCTTTGGCGATAGTCCTCCTTTTGTTTATGGCACTGAGAGCTGGACTGAAGCGCCTAGAACTGCTCGGCCACTGCGACGACAGCTTCCCTATTGCTCATGCCAACATGAACTAAATTGAAGCGCGTAGAACCGCTCGGCCACAATGACGATAGTCTTCCTATTGCTCATGGTAATGAGAACTGGGCTGAAGCACCTAGAACGCTCGGCCACAGTCACGGTAGTCTTCCTATTGTTCATGGCACTGAGATATGACACTGAAGCGTCTAGAAGCGCTCGGCCACTGTGACGAAAGTCTTCCTAATGCCCATGGCACTGAGAACTGGTCTGAAGCGCCTAGAACCACTCGGCCAGTGTGACGATAGTCTTCCTATTGCTCATTGCACTGAGAACTGGATCGACGTGCCTAGGACCGCGCAGCCACTGAGACAATAGTCTTTTGCTGCTCATGTCTCCGAGAACTGAACTGAAGCCCCCAGATCCGCACGGCCACTATGACGGTAGTCATCCTAATGCTCAAGGCAGTGAGAACTGTACTGACGCCCCTAGAACTTCCCGGCCACTGTGATAATAGTCTTCCTATTGCTTATGGCACTGAGAACAGGAGTGAAGCCCCAAGAACCGATCGGCCAATGTTACGATAGTCCTCCTATTGCTCTTGGCACTAAGAACTGGACTGAAGCGCCTAAAACCGCTTGGCCACAGTGACGATAGTCTTCGTATTGCTCATGGCAATGAGAACTGCCACTGAAGCGCCTAGAGCTGCACGGCCACTGTGAAGATGGTCTTCATACTTTAGAATGCACTGAGAACTGGACTGTAGCGCCTGCAACCGCTTGGCCACTGCAATCGTAGTCTTCCTATTGCCCATGGCACTGAGAAATTGACTGAATCATCTAGAATAGCTCTCCATTGTGACAACAGTCATCTGCTGCTCATGCCACCGAGAACTGGACTGAAGCGCCTAGATCCGCTGGGGCACTGTGACGATAGACTTTCTACTGCTCTTGGCATTTAGAACTCGACTAATTCGTCTACAACCGCTCGGCCACTGTGATGATAGTCTTCCTATTCCTCATGGCACTGGGTACTTTACTGAAGCTCCTAGAATCGCTAGGCCAATGTGACGATAGTTTTCCTATTGCTCATGGCACTGAGAAATTGACAGAAGCGCCTAGAACCGCTCGGCCTCTATGACGATAGTCTTCCTATTGCTCATGGCACTGAGAACTGGTCGGGTCTGATGATCCCTAAAACTGCTCGGCCACTGAGGCGATGTTCTTCCTATTGCTCATGGCTCTGAGAACTGGACTGAAGAGGCTAGAATCGCTAGGCCACTGAGACGATACTACTCTCGTTGCTCATGGCATTGAGAAATGGCACTGAAACGCCTAGAAACACTCGGCCACTGTGACGATATTCTTCCTAATGCCCATGGGACTTAGAACTGGACTGAAGCGACTAGAATTGCTCGGCCACTGTGACAATAGCCTTCCTATTGCTCATGGCACTGAGAACTGGTCTGAAGCTCATAGTACCGTTCGGCCACTGTGACGATAGACTGCCTATTGCTCATGGCATTGAGAACTGGACTGAAGCGCCTAGAACCTCTCGGCCCCTGTGACGATAGCCTTCCTATTGCCAATGGGAATGAGAACTGGACTGAAGCGCATGCAACCACTTGGCCAGTGGGATGATAGTCTTCCTATTGCTCATAACACAGAACTGCTACTGAAGCACCTAGCACCACTCGGCCACTGTGACGATAACCTTCTTATTGCCCATGGCAATGAGAACTGGACTGAGGCGTCTTCAACTGCTACGCCACTGTGACGATAGTCTTCCTGTTGCTAATGGCTCCGAGAAATGGACTGACGCGCCAACAACTGCTAGGCAACTGTCATGACAGTCTTCCTACTGCTAATAGCACAGTGAGCTGGATTGAAGGGCCTACAACCTCAAGGCCACTGTGATGATCGTCTTCCTACTGTTCATGGCACTGAGAACTGGACCGAAGCACCTGGAACCGCCCGGCCACAGTAACAATAGTCATCATATTGCTTAAGGAATTGAGAACTGGACTGAAGCGCCTACAACCGTTTGGATACAGTGATGATAGACTTCCTATTGCCCATGGCACTGAGAACAGGACTGAAATGCTTAGAACCATTCGGCCACTATGACGATAGTCCAGCTATTGCTCATGGTACTGAGAACTGCCACTGAAGCGGCTAATACCGCCCGGCCACTGAGAACTGGACTGAAGCGAATTGGACTGAAGTGTCTACAATCGCTTGGCCACTGTGATGATAGTCTTCCAATTGCTCATGGCACTGATAACTGGACTGAAATGCTTAGAACCTCTCGGCCACTGTGACGATAGTCCTCCTATTGTTCATTGTACTGAGAACTGCCACTAAAGCGCCTAGAGCCGCCAGGCCACTGAGAACTGGACAGAAGCGCCTACATCCGCACGGACACTGTGACGTTAGTGTTACTAATGCTCATGGCACTTAGAACTGGACTGAAGCGCCTAGTATCGCTCGGCCACTGTGACGATAGCCTTCCATTTGCTCATTGTAATGAGAACTATACTGAAGCGTCTACAACCGCTTGGCTACTGTGTTGATAGTCTTCGTATTGCTCATGGCACTGAGAACTGGAATGAAGCGCCTAGAACCGATCGAACACTGTGACAATAGTTCTCCTGTTGTTCATGGAACTGAGAACTGCCACTGCTGCGCCTAGTCCCGCTCGGCCAGTGTGACGATAGTCTTCCTACTGCTCATGGAACTGAGAACTGGACTGAAGCGCCTAGAACCACTAGGCCATTGTGACGATAGACTTCCTGTTGTTCATGACACTGAGATGTGGACTGAAGCGCCAATAAACGCTCGGCCACTGTGACGATATTCCTCCTATTGCTCATGGCACTGAGATCAGGACTGAAGCGCCTAGAAAATTTCTGGCCTCTCTGACAACAGTCTTCCTATTGCTGATGGCACTGAGAATTGGACTGAAGCGCTTGGTACCGATCGGCCACTGTGACGATAGCCTTCATGTTGCTCATGGCACAGAGATCTGGACTGATGCGCTTACAACCGCTTGGGCCACTGAGACAATGGTCTTCCAATTGCTCATGACACTGAGAACTGCCGCTGAAGCGCCTAGGACTGCTCGGCCGCTGTGACGATATTCTTCCTATAGCCCATGGCAATGTTAATTGGACTGAAGCGTATACATACGCCGCTTGGCCACTGTGATGATTGGCCTCCTATTGCTCATGGTACTGAGAACTGGACCGAGGTGCCTAGCACTTTTCGGGAACTGTGAGGATAGTCTTCCTATCTCTCATGGCACTGAGAACTGGACTGAAGCGAAATGAACTGCTCGGCCACTGTGAAGATAGCCTTCCAATTGCTCATGGCACTGAGAACTGGACCGAAACACCTAGAACCGCTCCGCCACTGTGACGATAGTCTTGGCTTTGCTCATGGCACTGAGAACTGGACTGAAGTGCCTACAACCACTCGGCCACTGTGACAGCAGACTTTGTATTGCTCATATCACTGAGAACTGGACTGAAGCGCCTACAACCGCTCGGCCTTTCTGACGATAGTCTTCCTTTTGCTCATGGCACAGAAAACTGGACTGAAGCGCCTAGAACCGCTGGGCCACTGTGACAATATTTCTCCCATTGCTCATGACACAGAGAACTGCTACTGAAGCGCCTACACCACTCGGCCACTGTGACGATAGTCTTCATATTGGCCTTGGCAATGAGAACTGGACTGAAGCGCCTACAACCGATTTTCACTGTGATGATTGCCTTTCTATTGCTCATGGCATTGAGAATTGGACTGAAACGCCTACAACCGCTCCGCCACTGTGACGATAGCCCTCCTATCGCTCATAGCACTGAGAGCTCGACTGAAGCGCCTAGAACCGCTCGGCCACTGCGACGATAGACATAATTTTGGTCATGGCACTGAGACCTGATCTGAAGGGCCTAGAACCACTCGGCCATCGTGACCATAGCCTTCCTACTGCTCATGGCACTGAGAACAGGACTTTAGCGCTTAAAAGCTCTCAGCCTCTGTGACAGTAGTCTTCGTATCGCTCATGGCACTGAGAACTGGACTGAAGCGCTTAGAACCGTTCGGCCACTGTGACGATAATCCTCCTATTGCTCATGGCACTGAGAACTGGACTGAAGCGCCTAGAACCGCTCGGCCACTGTGACGTTGGCCTTCCGATTGCTCATGGCCCTGAGATCAGGACTGAAGCGCCTAGAACCGCTTAGCCACTGTGACGATAGGCTTCTTATCGCTCATGGTTCAAATGGTTCAAATGGCTCTGAGCACTATGGGACTCAACTGCTGTGGTCATAAGTCCCCTAGAACTTAGAACTACTTAAACCTAACTAACCTAAGGACAGCACACAACACCCAGCCATCACGAGGCAGAGAAAATCCCTGACCCCGCCGGGAATCGAACCCGGGAACCCAGGCGTGGGAAGCGAGAACGCTACCCCACGACCACGAGATGCGGGCTATCGCTCATGGCAGTGTGAACTCGACTGAAGCGCCTAGAACCGCTGCGCCACTTTGACGATAGTCATCCTATTGCTCATGGCACTGTGAACTGGACTGAAGCACCTAGAACCGCTCGGCGACGGTGACGATAGTCTTCCTATTTGTCAGGGTACTAAGAACTGGACTGAAGCGGCTAGAACCACTCGGCCACTGTCACGATAGTCTTCCTATTGTTCATGGCACTGAGAACTGGACTGAAGCGAGTCGAACCGCTCCCCCACTGTGACGGTAGTTTTCCTAATGCTCGTGGCACTGAGAACTGGACAGACGCGCCTTGAACTGCTCGGCCACTGTGACGATAGTCCTCCTATTGCTCATGGGACTGAGAACTGCTACTGAAGCGCCTACAACCGCTCGGCCACTGTGATGATAGCCTTCCTTTTCCTCATGGTAATGAGAACTATACTGAAGCGTCTACAACCGCTTGGCCACTGTGTTCATTGTCTTCGTATTGCTCATATCACTGAGAACTGGAATGAAGCGCCTAGAACCGATTGAAAACTGTGTCCATAGTCCTCCTTTTGTTAATGGAACTGAGAACTGCCACTGGAGCGCCTAAACCTGCTTGGTCAGTGTGACGATTGCCTTCCTATTGCTCATGGAACTGAGAACTGGACTGAAGCGCCTATAAACGCTCCACCACTCTGACGATTTCCTCCTATTGCTCATGGCACTGAGATCAGGACTGACGCGCCTAGAAAATGTCTGGCCTCTGTGACAATAGTCTGTCTATTGCTCATGGCACTGAGAACTGGACTGAAGCGCATAGTACCGCTCGGCCACTGTGACGATAGCGTTCATGTTGCTCATGGCACTGAGATCTGGACTAAAACGAAATGAACCTCTCGGCCAGTGTGAAGATAGTTTTCCAATTGCTCATGGCACTTAGAATTGGTCTGAAATGCCTAAAACCGCTCGGCCACTGTGACGATAGCCTTCCTATTGCTCATGGCACTGAGAACTGGACTGAAGCGCCAAGAACCGCGAGGCCTCTGTGACGATAGTCTTCCTATTGGTAATGGCACCGAGAACTGGACTGAAGAGCCAGCAACCGCTTGGCCAATGAGATGGTAGTCTTCCTATTGCTTATGGCACAGAGAACTGGACTGAAGCGCCTAGAACCGCTTGGGCACCGGCGATAGTCATCATATTGGTCGTGGCACTGAGAACTGTTACTGAAGCGCCTAGAACCGTTCGACCACTGTGACGATAGTCTTCCTATTGCTAATTGCACTGAGAACTGTTACTGTAACGCCTAGAACCGCTTGGCGACTGTGATGATAGTTTTCCTATTGCTCATGGCACTGAGAATTGGACTGAAGCGCCAGAACCGCTCGGCCTCTGAGACGATAGTCATCTTACTGCTAATGGCACCGAGAAATGGACTGAAGCGCCGACAACCGCTTGCCCACAGTAGTGATAGTTTTGGTATTGCTCATGACACTGAGAACTGGATTGAGAAGCTTAGAACCGCTCGGCCACTGTGACGATAGTCTTCCTATTGCTCATGGCACTGAGAACTGGACTGAAACTCCTAGAACCGTTCGGCTGCTGTGACGATAGTGTTCCTATTGCTCATTGCAATGAGAATTGGACTGAAGAGCTTATAACCGCTCGGCCACTGTGACGATAGTGCTCCTGTTGCTTATGGCACTGATAACTGGACAGCAGCGCCGAGAATCGCTCGGCCACTGTGACGACAGTTTTCTTATTGCTCATAACACTGAGAACTGCCGCTGAAGCGCCTAGGACTGCTCGGCCGCTGTGACGATATTCTTCCTATAGCCCATGGCAATGATAATTGAACTGAAGCGTATACATACGCCGCTTGGCCACTGTGTTGATCGTCATCCTATTGCTCATGGAACTGAGAACTGGACTGAAGCACTTAGAACCGCTCGGCCACTGTGACGATAGCCTTCCTATTGGTCATGGCACTGAGAACTGGACTGAAGCGCCTACAGCCACTTGGCCAGTGTGCTGATAGTCTTCCTATTGCTCATGGCACTGAAAACTGGACTGAAGCGCATAGTACCGCTCGGCCACTGTGATGATAGCGTTCATGTTGCTCATGGCACTGAGATCTGGACTAAAACGAAATGAACCTCTCGGCCAGTGTGAAGATAGTTTTCCAATTGCTGATGGCACTTAGAATTGGTCTGAAATGCCTAAAACCGCTCGGCCACTGTGACGATAGCCTTCCTATTGCTCATGGCACTGAGAACTGGACTGAAGCGCCAAGAACCGCGAGGCCTCTGTGACGATAGTCTTCCTATTGGTAATGGCACCGAGAACTGGACTGAAGAGCCAGCAACCGCTTGGCCAATGAGATGGTAGTCTTCCTATTGCTTATGGCACAGAGAACTGGACTGAAGCGCCTAGAACCGCTCGGGCACCGGCGATAGTCATCATATTGGTCGTGGCACTGAGAACTGTTACTGAAGCGCCTAGAACCGTTCGACCACTGTGACGATAGTCTTCCTATTGCTAATTGCACTGAGAACTGTTACAGTAACGCCTAGAACCGCTTGGCGACTGTGATGATAGTTTTCCTATTGCTCATGGCACTGAGAATTGGACTGAAGCGCCAGAACCGCTCGGCCTCTGAGACGATAGTCATCTTACTGCTAATGGCACCGAGAAATGGACTGAAGCGCCGACAACCGCTTGCCCACAGTAGTGATAGTTTTGGTATTGCTCATGACACTGAGAACTGGATTGAGAAGCTTAGAACCGCTCGGCCACTGTGACGATAGTCTTCCTATTGCTCATGGCACTGAGAACTGGACTGAAACTCCTAGAACCGTTCGGCTGCTGTGACGATAGTGTTCCTATTGCTCATTGCAATGAGAATTGGACTGAAGAGCTTATAACCGCTCGGCCACTGTGACGATAGTGCTCCTGTTGCTTATGGCACTTGGCACTGATAACTGGACAGCAGCGCCGAGAATCGCTCGGCCACTGTGACGACAGTTTTCTTATTGCTCATAACACTGAGAACTGCCGCTGAAGCGCCTAGGACTGCTCGGCCGCTGTGACGATATTCTTCCTATAGCCCATGGCAATGATAATTGAACTGAAGCGTATACATACGCCGCTTGGCCACTGTGTTGATCGTCATCCTATTGCTCATGGAACTGAGAACTGGACTGAAGCACTTAGAACCGCTCGGCCACTGTGACGATAGCCTTCCTATTGGTCATGGCACTGAGAACTGGACTGAAGCGCCTACAACCACTTGGCCAGTGTGCTGATAGTCTTCCTATTGCTCATGGCACTGAAAACTGGACTGAAGCGCATAGTACCGCTCGGCCACTGTGACGATAGCGTTCATGTTGCTCATGGCACTGAGATCTGAACTAAAACGAAATGAACCTCTCGGCCAGTGTGAAGATAGTTTTCCAATTGCTCATGGCACTTAGAATTGGTCTGAAATGCCTAAAACCGCTCGGCCACTGTGACGATAGCCTTCCTATTGCTCATGGCACTGAGAACTGGACTGAAGCGCCAAGAACCGCGAGGCCTCTGTGACGATAGTCTTCCTATTGGTAATGGCACCGAGAACTGGACTGAAGAGCCAGCAACCGCTTGGCCAATGAGATGGTAGTCTTCCTATTGCTTATGGCACAGAGAACTGGACTGAAGTGCCTAGAACCGCTCGGGCACCGGCGATAGTCATCATATTGGTCGTGGCACTGAGAACTGTTACTGAAGCGCCTAGAACCGTTCGACCACTGTGACGATAGTCTTCCTATTGCTAATTGCACTGAGAACTGTTACTGTAACGCCTAGAACCGCTTGGCGACTGTGATGATAGTTTTCCTATTGCTCATGGCACTGAGAATTGGACTGAAGCGCCAGAACCGCTCGGCCTCTGAGACGATAGTCATCTTACTGCTAATGGCACCGAGAAATGGACTGAAGCGCCGACAACCGCTTGCCCACAGTAGTGATAGTTTTGGTATTGCTCATGACACTGAGAACTGGATTGAGAAGCTTAGAACCGCTCGGCCACTGTGACGATAGTCTTCCTATTGCTCATGGCACTGAGAACTGGACTGAAACTCCTAGAACCGTTCGGCTGCTGTGACGATAGTGTTCCTATTGCTCATTGCAATGAGAATTGGACTGAAGAGCTTATAACCGCTCGGCCACTGTGACGATAGTGCTCCTGTTGCTTATGGCACTGATAACTGGACAGCAGCGCCGAGAATCGCTCGGCCACTGTGACGACAGTTTTCTTATTGCTCATAACACTGAGAACTGCCGCTGAAGCGCCTAGGACTGCTCGGCCGCTGTGACGATATTCTTCCTATAGCCCATGGCAATGATAATTGAACTGAAGCGTATACATACGCCGCTTGGCCACTGTGTTGATCGTCATCCTATTGCTCATGGAACTGAGAACTGGACTGAAGCACTTAGAACCGCTCGGCCACTGTGACGATAGCCTTCCTATTGGTCATGGCACTGAGAACTGGACTGAAGCGCCAAGAACCGCTCGGCACTAAGACGATAGTCATCCTATTGCCAATGGCACAGCGAACTGGACTGAAGCGCCAGAACCGCCTGGCCACTGTGACGATAGTCTTCCTATTGCTAATGGCACCGAGAAATGGACTGAAGCGCCTACAACCGCTTGCCCACAGCAGCGATAGTCTTCTTATTGCTCATGGAATTGAGGTTACTGAAGCGCCTAGATCCGCTCGGCCTCTTGGACGATAGTGTTCCTATTGCTCATGGCACTGAGAACTGGACTGAAGCGCTTACAACCACTTGGCTAATGTGATGATCGTCTTCCTATTGCTTATGGCACTGAGAACTGGACTGAAGCGCGTAGAACCGCTCGGGCACTGTGACGATAGTGATCCTATTGCTGTTGGCACTGGGAACTGGACTGAAGCGCCTGGAACCGCTCGGACACTGTGACGATAGTCTTCCTATTGCCCATGGCACTGAGAACTGTTACTGAAGCGCCTAGAACCGCTCGGCCACTGTGACGATAGTCTTCCTATTGCTCACGGCACTGAGAACTGGACTGAAGCTCATAGAACCGCTCGGCCACTGTGAGGATTATCTTCCTATTGCTCATGGCACTGGGAACTGGACTGAAGCGCCTACAACCACTTGGCCAGTGTGCTGATAGTCTTCCTATTGCTCATGGCACTGAAAACTGGACTGAAGCGGCTATAACCGCCCGGCCACTGTGACGGTAGTCTTCCTATTGCTAATGGCACTGAGAACTGTTGTTCTTGACTGCCAGAGGTGTGGGGATCAAAGCCCCTTGGACGGGACTGGCTCATGGACGCCCTTTATGCCACACCCGGAGGCCTTTTCGTGCCGATTCTGAGCGGCGGTGTGTCTGGAATATTTATCTCGGTCACTCAGATGGAAACTGCGTGATTTCAACCGTTGGCGTCGCCGTTCTGACCTTCATCTCAGAAGCGTCAAAAGAAAGGATTAAATGTCTGTAAGAGTGAGTGTGAGGACCTTCCGATCGTGTGACTTGTCCACGAAGTCACTGGGGAGACTTGGGCTGAAATTTGGCTCCAGTATGATCATTAAATATCTAACCCAGATCACATGCAACACGAACCTCTGAGCTGTGGCCTTTGTTTCGCATGTGTCGACAGCTTTCAGTTTCAAACGTCGTCGAGCCCCAGGGAAACGTCACAGGATCCACTCCTTTGTACCTTTACGGGACCAGATTGTTCGCACCTTTCAGTCAAATTTCAAACATGAGCTTTGCGACGGGTGGTAATTACGGGGTTTCGAACAGACGATGCTTTAAGTCTGCTGCGCAGTGTAATTAGAACACTTTTTGTAAAAACAGAAGATAATGTCTGAAGATTTCAAAACGCCGACAGAAAACCTACTTCATATAAAGAACAGAGACCGAAATTTGTTACGAACACTTTAAATCATTCACTACAAGGTCAGTGAAGCAAGAGTGTGTCACTACCAATATAAAACTGCCTTCCTGAGAAACGTTGATACATGTATGGCTGAAAAGTGTTGTACAAATTATTTTCTTGATGGTGTGGGGGATGAATACATAGTGGAACTTTTTTTTGACATTTCATATTTTTGAACCGTTTGTCTGAATGAAATTTCAAAGTGCGCCATCCAGCATTAACGGACGCTGAGTGCTTGCAATACTTGTGTAGTCGTGGTGCACAAATTTCCATAGGGAATCCTGTCTCAAAAATATACATCAGGCGCATTAGAACCATTCAGTCGCTAATGCCTGTGAAATCCGATGGAGGATGTTACCTGCCATAGTGAAGTGCACATGAGGCGGCACTGTTACAGTTTGAGGTTCTTTTTGGGATGCCCTGTGTACTGTATACAGTGGAGAAACTTTGCGGAGTCGAAGACTGTTCGTAGCAGTATAATAATGCTGCCTATCATAAAACAGCGTCTGTAAGACAATGCTTTATGTACAGTATAATTCCTGAACTGGATTGCCCACGCAGAGTGCAGACCTGAACCAATGTAACATCCCTGGAATTAGTTAGACCTTCGATTTCCTTCTAGATCGCATTGTCCAACATCACACTATTTTCTAGTTTCACCTATTGAGGAACAGTGCAGTGTCACTCCTCCAAGCACATCTTACACGTTACATGAGACAGTTGAAAGTGGTAAGCAGTAATTCACATGTTACGAAACCGAAAGAATCAACTGCATGTTAAGAAACAGAAAGCATCAGCCGCAGATTGGGCAGTGGCAAATGAGAAGATTACATCACTACAAAGGCATCGGTAAAAAGCATGGGATCGTATTCGACTTCAGAGGAGAACTGGAAAAACAGGCCAAATTATAGAGCGAGTATTGCGAGCCCACTTGATATTTAACATAGTGTGCATATAATGTACCACTAAGCCAAGCTCCTGTCTTAATCCACTCTCCCGGAGGAGACTGACCGGCAACTGCTGGCAACTGTTTTGACGTGTTAAATGCAACGGCTTTGGTTTATCAGACACAAGGTGAACAGTACCATTTATTTGTTTAGCATAAAATATTTATTATTACCAGGCATTGTAATCTATGCAGCAGAGAGGTGTAGAAAAGCAACACCTGGATTTGAGCTTGTTAAATAAGCATATATATTTCCTAATGCTTGCAATGTGTAGATACAACCAACTATATTGATACTGAGTGTCCTTGATTGTGCGTATTTTGAAGCATGCAGAGCATCGAGATAGTGTTCTTTGAAGTGTCGACAATGAAATACGATACTTGGGTCAACCAGATAGGAACATTTGATTAATAGCAACAAATAACATAGTTTGCCCGTTAGAACTGTTTTAAACATGTTGACTCAGCATGGTGGCATGTTATAGAAGCAGACACAACCACAGCAACTAGTTTTCCGTTGTTGCCGCACCATCAAAGATGCTGTCACTGTTGTAGTCAGCGTCACTATTCATATGTATCTTCTCCTTTTTGGACTAAATTAAAAGTCTGGCATGCACTACATACTACTTCTACTGGTAAAATTAACTTTTTCTTACCAGTTACTTATTATAACTCAAGAAATCAGCGATCCTTCTGCTTTCGTGTTACAGAACTTGAAGTATTTGGTCAAAGGCAGGAAGCGCAATATGCACTGAATGACTATTGACATTGGAGAAGGCAGGACGGCATCTCATACTGATTGCGACGTGTGCCAGTACCAAAATTGGAAGGACAATAATGGTTTATTTTAAAGGCTGCAGAATACATCTACCGTCGATATCCAGGACTGTCAGTGATGATAAACATGACTTTCACAACAGCAGCTCTGTATGCATCATGTATCACCCATACAATTGGTTTCGAAAATAGTAATACCAACTAATTTATATACATAAATGCCTAGTAGATCTGACTGAATATTTCCACCTCCTCTTTGAGACACTCCTTCATTATATGTAACTGCAGTATCTACGAAAAGTTGGAGGTTACTATTAATATTGTCTGCAAGATTATTAGTATGCAACATGAACAGCGAGGGTCCCAACACGGTTGCCTGAGGAACACACGAAGTTCCTTCTACATTTCTCGATGAGACTTCATCCTAGTTACTTGCTGCTTCCTCCAATAAAAAAAAATCACAAATTCCTAGCGAGAACACAAAAAATTTTGCTTTGGATACAAGGTCTAGATGTAGTACTGCGTCAAATGCCTTTAAGAAATTTAGGAATACAGCGTTTCTGACTGCTTTGATGCCAGGACTTCTGTACGTCACTTGAGGAAAGTGCGAATTGGCGTTCACATTATCTATGTTTTCAGAGCCTTTCCGGATTGTCATTGGAAAGAATGTATTCCAGATACTATACCTCATTGCATTCGATGTCAAAATATATTCTAAGATTGTACAACAAATAGCTGTCAAGGATACTGGACGGTTATTTCGTCGATCACTTCTGTTACCTTTCTTGTAGAGGTGTGTGACCTGTGCTTTCTTCCGACTGCTGGGTGCGGTATTTTTGTTCAAGGTGTTTACGATAGATTATAGTTAAAAGGGCGGCTAACTGAGAAGAAAATTCAGTATAGAATCTGATAGGGAGTCAATCGGGCCCTGGGTCTTTGTTGAATTTTAAGTATTTCAGATATTTTTCAATCTTATTGACTCTACTATCTATCGTTAACGAGTATCTGTAACTGACAGTAAACAGATTTTTAACTGTGAGTTCATCATGCTACATTAAAATCTATTTATTTACCATGTGGCGAAACAAGCGCTGTATCATTTGAGAGATACAGAGGCGAGCGTGTGTACTGGAACTCGCTGCTACTAGCACCACGTCACCAGAACGCGTCTGTGCGTAGCACACATGTATTGTGCCGTAATTTAAGAATGAAATTAAAAATTAAGGTTCGTTTTCCAAACTTTGTCAACATGTGCTTCAGTGTATTTATGTTTAAACTGTCAAATCTCAGATTGATCTCATGAATACCTTCTCCTAAATGCATTGTTTTGAGAAAAAAATAAATGGCGTTAAATAATCAAGCTAGAAAGCCAAAAATTGGTCAGAATGTGCAGATGTATGTCAAAATTAACTGGTACAAGTTTAAACTTGATTAGAGCAATACTTTAATCAGAATCCACGTCTTTAAGAAAAATTGAAAGCGCTAAATATTAAACTTAGAAAAACGAAAATTTGTATGAAGTTTCAGTTGAACATAAAAATGGTAAGTACGTTACCCCATTAATTTACTGAAAACTAAATTTGGAACAAAAAGTCCTTATGTGTAGTAGAAATTTTCAAATGTGTGTGAATTCCTATGGACCAAACTGCTGAGGTCATCGGTCCCTAGACTGACACACTACTTAAACTAACTTATGCTAAGGACAACACACACCAATGCCCGAGGGTGATTTGTGGTAGATTATCTGTTATATTAATGCTAGAAAGTTCTGATAACAGTACGTGATGAAACCTATTAAAAAATAGAGGTATAACAAGTTTCAAGACCTTGACGTTAATAACAACCAGTAAAAGGTCTATTTAAGTTGCAATTCAGAGGTTCCGTTTTAAAAATTTTAGACGGGAAAGTTTAAATGCAGGCGAGCTAAAACTTTTTCTGTGATTTTAGCCATCTTAATTGCATTCTTAAAAAAGTTACAAAGATTCTAAATTGATTCATGGCATTGTTATAAAATATTGTGTGTCCGAATAAGCGACCGTTTATTGGCTACTACCGGCGGCATAGAGCAGATGACAGTAGGTGTTCCCTCGGCCGTCCGCTGCACCCGTATTTAAATACGGCCTGAGAGGTAAGACTTAACTTCACATCGCACCTAGCTACCGTATGGTCCACGTCAGTTAAACGCCGGAGTACGCAATGCCTCGCATGACGTCACAGCTAAAGTCATGTTTTCGGTACAATTAGGAAGCGAAATCGCGAGCACTGTACACCGTCCTGGATCGTTTAGATATCGCGAAAGTAGCTGTTAGTGTGCCGCACGTAATCTTAACAAATCCGCGTGGCAAGTGGTGAAATTATTTTCCACTTTTGTGGCGAGCAATTATTTTATCAGAAGTCAGGGCCTAAGAGCATTTAATGAGAACATACCGTAGAAGTCACCACTGAACTGCTCATAGTGATTTATTATTAGTATTAACATTATGAATATTACGATGTTGTGTGAGTGAAAATTTACCAAATATGTCTATCCATTAGAACTCAAAATCTTCAATTATAATCAAAGTCCTGATCCTGATGAGTAAATAGAGAATAGAAATATTTCTTGCAGTTGACTGGACAAGAATGTGGACTTGCAGACTGGAAACTATGGTCAGTATGTTCTCCATCGCTTTCTGGATGACCACAAAAATAATTTGCAGGCTCTCGTAAAAGACGGCGAAAATATTCTAATATCCCCATTTGCTTATGAAATATTATTAAAAACCCGGTGCCCCGCACCAATTACTTGAATTCTATAGCAAACCGTTTGAACTAATTTCCTTTCCGAATTTAGTACTTCAACAAACTTGGTAAGAAGTATATTTTAACTCAGTCGTCAGGGATGATTAATTTACGAGAGGATAAATTTTATCTTTTACTAATTTCCGTGTATGTCGTTGCTCATCGGTGGACGACTGCTTTCAGAAATGCTAGTCCAACTTTACTGTAGGGATTCTAAACAACAAATTTCCAGTTTATATACAATTGTAGAAGGTAAAATTGTTATTACTATAACGGAGACCAACTTTATTATTTTGTCAACCATATCATTTTGAATGTTTTTCCGGCGCCTTTTAACTATGTAATGCACTTTTCTGTGGCACATAGAGCAGTATTACTGATACGGACGTGAATAATAATTATTTGAAAAACTGAGGTAAAACCTCACGAACTCGGCTATTGAAAGGGCTGTCGCTGCCATATCAGGTGAAGTATTCATGTGATGAAATTGGTTGTCAATAGGAACAGGTCCGACATTCAACTTTGGCAATTATTGGCTGCGTGTCTTGTACTCGCGCGTACTTTGTTTTGATTATGCGTATGCGCCACGGCAAAACCTTTTGTATGCTGCCCTACATTTTGACGCTAATGAAATGTTTAAACAACGAAGAAAAACAGTGGTCTTTGGTAGATCGTTATTTATTAATGGTTTTGACTGCGTTAAATCCTTGATGCCTCATGCTTTGCGAAAATCACAGAACTGAGTCAAGCATTTAATACAAAGTCAATAATATTTTTCAGGAATGAGATATCCTTACTTTGTTCGGCTTTGTTCCGAACTCTGTAGATGAGAAATACGACCTTCCATCCTAAAAATGCAACACACCACTATATTTCTTATTCTATGTGATCATTACCTTATTTGTTAATATGTGAGTAAATAAAAAAAAATGGCTCTGAGCACTATAGGACTTATCTTCTGAGGTCATCACTCCCCTAGAACTTAGAACTACGTAAACCTAACAAACCTAAGGACATCACACACATCCATGCCCGAAGCAAGATTCGAACCTGCAACCGTAGCGGTCGCGCGGTTCCAGACTGTAGCGCCTAGAACCGCTCGGCCACCCGGCCGACTGAGTAACTAATTGAGGGTAATGTTACACTGGGTTCTTCAGCGGTTACCTGACAATTTTGTTACACAGGTCACATTAAGACGTTGTATTACAAAGTAGTATGTAAACAGGTAGCAATTTCTCACGTCTTTTGATACAGTGCACAACTGCTGCATGTACTCTTCCTGTGAAAACATGCGGCAGTCAAATTGAGAGATTAGAGGGCTGAACCTGGTGGACATATTCCGCATTCCTCGTAAAGCGTGATGGACATGTTAGATATTGCACGCCATACTTCGTTTTAAGCTATAACCGATGTATCACCAAACACAGCTCCGGCTCGTTGATTTTAGCTTCTTTGCATTATGTTTTGAAGAAAAGTATTAAGTATGATAGCAGTATGGCTAATGCAGACTCCAGCACACGTAGTTTACATCTACTACATCTACATTGATACTCTGCAAATCACATTCAAGTGCCTGGCAGAGGGTTCTTCGAACCACCTTCACATTTCTCTATTATTCCAATCTCGTATAGCGCCCAGAAAGAATGAACACCTATGTCTTTCCGTACGAGCTCGTACGAGTATCGTTTAGACCTACATCTGCAAGGTACTTAATGGTATGCTGCGGACTCTTCTTCTGGTACCTATAATTATCCCTCCTACTCTGTTCCACTCGCGAATGGCCCGTGCGAACAACGATTGATAAAGACTCAGTAATGGCTCTGATTTTTCGAATTTTCTAGCTATGGCCAATGCGCTTGATGCGTGCGGCTGGATGTAATATGTTCAAAGGAGCTCTCTCGAAATTTCAACAGCAAACCTCTGCGTTATGCGCAACGGCCCTCTCCTGTAACGTCCGCCAACAGTGTTTGTTGGGAATCTCGATAACTTTCACGCGTCAACTAAATGATCCCGTGACGAAAGGCGACGCTCTTCGGTGGATCTTCTCTGTCTATTATAACTGTCCTTCCTGGTAAGAAACCCATATTGATGACCAACACTCAAGAAGTGGCCGAACAAATGGATTGTAAGCCACTTCCTTCGTAGACGAGTTACAGTTCGTTGAGATTGTACCTGAGAAACTCAGTCTGGCATCTACTGTTCTTACTCTTTGTTTTATGTGGTGAACCTATTTAAGGTCACTGTGGATAGTTACTCCTAGATATTTTACGGTAAATGTTGTTTCCAGAAGCTTCTCAATAATATTGTTGTTGTAAAGTAGTGCCTTTCTCTTCCTATGTGTGCGCAGTGTTACATTTACGTATGTTCAGGGTCGACTGCCAGAGCTGCATCAATCATAAACCCTACGGAGGTCGTTCTGCAAATAGATACTGTCTTCTGGCGTTGCCACCAGTGCTAGAATATTGTTCACGTTTGTGGGTCCCGTACCAGATAGCACCAACAGGGAGATATTGAACGAATACAAAGAAGAGCAGCGTGAATGTTCGATCACAGGTCGTTTCCACCCATGGGAGAGCGTCACGAAGATGCTGAAAGAACTGAATTGGCAGACACTTGAAGACTGAAGCAAATTCTTCCGTGGAACGATACTTAAAAAGTTCCTAGGACCAAATTTAAGTGATGAATCTAAAATTTCTTACTACTGCTACGCATCGTTCCCATAGGAATCGCGAGGATGAAGTTACATTAATTATAGCATGGAGAAAACTGCTTATGCGCTCAATCTTCTTGTGGTCCGTCTGTGAATGGAATGGGAGATTGTCGTAATAGCTGGTGCAATGGTACGTACACTTTGCCATGCACTTCACATCGGTTTGCAGAGTATAGATGAAGATGTTAACAATGGAGAGAGGTCTGGATATTTTGCGCATATGAAATATTGAAATAGCTCTTCCAGGTACTCACATTGTTCGTTACGGCACTGATTAATTCTGCGTAACCGACGTTTCGTAATTCTTCCAATAATCCTGTTGGTACCCACACAGTAGGCAAATGACCAGCTTTCCACGTTTGGCTGTCAAGGCCAGAACGTTGCAACGCAAGTTGGCCAGCGTAAAACCATACAGTAGCAACATGCTGCTTCACTGTGGACAAAGCACGAATAAAAACGGAAAATGTTTCACTGGGAGACACAAACGAAATGCGCGTCGCTTAGAATACGCAACTTTCTGTACTCATTAAAACTTCGTTTGCATACATTGCCTCGCATTCACAGTGACGAATAACGTCTCGTATCTCCGCCGCATACCAAAATAAGGAACATAAACCAGGTTGACATCTGTAAATATGAAAACAGCAATCAGTCACCGCTGTTTATTTACACAGACAGCGGCGTTACCGATTTCGAACCGACAGATTCAACATCAGACGGTTGTTCACCCGTAGATTAAATTTGTTGTTGTTTAGATTAGTTGTCAGCTGCTTAACCCCTCTTGTGTACGAAGTTACTTGGAAGATAGTGCCCTACACCAAAAAGCGATATGAGAAACAGTCTACTAACTGTAAATGAAAACATGAGCAAGTCTCTCAGGTAGGAGCGGATTTCTTTTTGTTACTTAGGTGGAAATTCCTGCGTTATTATGTTTCAGTGTTGACTGCATTAAGGTAAAATAAACACTGAATAACAAAGGAAACTGCTACACCTGCGTAATATCGTGTAGGGCCCCGCGAGCATGCAGAAGTGTCGCAACACGACATGGCATGAACTCGACTAATGTGTGAAGTACTGATGGAGGGAATTGACACCATGTATCCTGCAGGGCTGTCCACAAATCCGTAAGAGTACAAGCGGGTGGAGATCTCTTCTGAAAAGCACGTTGCTAGGCATCCCAGTTATGCTCAATAATGTTCATGTCAGGGGAGTTTGGCGGCCAGCGGAAGTTTTTAAACTCATAAGAGTGTTCCTGGAGCCACTCTGTAGCAATTCTGGAGGTGTGGGGTGTTGCATTGTCCTGCTGGAATTGTCCAAGTCCGGCGGAATGCAAATGGACTTCAATGGATGCAGGTGATCAGACAGCATGCTTACGTACGTGTCACCTGTCAGAGTCGTATCTAGATGTATCAGGGGTGCCATATGTATCCAACTGCACACGCCCCACACCATTACAGAGCCTCCACCAGCTTGAATAGTCCCCTGCTGACATGCAGGGTCCCTGGACTCATGAGGTTATATCCATACCCGTACATGTACATCCGCTGGAAATAATTTAAAATGAGGCTCGTCCGACCAAGCATTACGTTTTCAGTCAACAGCAGGTCCGTGTCGGTGTTGAGAGTCCCAGGCGAAGAGTAAAGCTTTGTGTGGTGCAGTCATCAAGGGCATAGAGTGGGCCTTTGGGTCCGAAAGCCCGTAGCGATGATGTTTCGCTGAATGGTTCGCGCGCTGACAGTTTTGATGGCCCATCATTGAAACCTGCTGCAGTTTGCGGAAGGGTAGCACTTCTGTCACTTTGAACTATTCAATCGTCGTTGGTCACCTTGCAGGATCTTTTTCCGGCCGCGGCAATGTCGGAGATATGATGTTTACCGGGTGCCTGATATTCACGGTACTCTCATGAAATGGTCGTACGGGAAAATCATCACTTGATCGCTACCTCGGGGATACTGTGTGCCATTACTCGTGCGCCGACTATAACACCACCTTCAGACTCGCTTAAATCTTGATAACCCGCCACTGTAGCAACAGTAACCGATCTAACAACTGTGCCAGACTCTCGTTTGCCTGTTTACATATCTATGTATTTGAATACGCATGCCTATACCAGTTTCTATGGCGCTTCTTCAGTGTATGTAAAATACAATACGATGAATGTGTGGTGATGTAAAAAAAGAGAATACGTAGACAGTGGATGTAATAGCTATATCGTAGATTTTAGCAAGGAAATGACGTTTCTCAGGGTGTACATTCTTACTGAAGACATACTGGAACGAAGATAATTCTGGTTTATACTGCTGGTGCACATGTCCACTGCAGTGGACGGCGGTTAATGTCGCCTATTTCGCGTCTGCAGTTAGACCTGAGGCAGCAAATGCACGCAGGGCACAATACCATAGGGATTGTCTACTGTAGTTGACTACATGGATTTGCAGCCTCAAGAGCGACTGCAGACGCCAAATACGGGACATTAACTGCCGTCCGCGGCACTGTACATCTGCACCACAGGCACCACAGGGTTAAGAAAAGACACAGGCAATAGAGACGCAGTTTATGATATAAGAGCGTAATGGAGAGAAACTGAAGGAAAAGTCAATAACCCGCACCCCCCTCTCGTAGCACTAGTAGAGGAAGTCTACAAAACGTATAAGAGATTGAGGCTAAAGTAGGAAGAAAAATATACTTCAGCATCGACAGAGCACAAATGATTTTCAACGTGTACCTTAAAGAAGTAATGATGACCTAAAAGTACATTCTGGAATAGTTGTACTCCTAAAACTGCTAGGGCAGCAGGTACACAGGCTAAATAATACACCTGCTCAAGTTCTACGAAGACTCAGAACATCAGTTAACGGGAATGGATAGCATATATTGTATAAGGTACGATATAGAGTGGGCAACGGCCCTGCCGCAGTGGTTACACCGGTTCCCCTTAGATCACCGAAGTTAAGCGCTGTCAGGCGTGGACGGCACTTGGATGGGTGAGACCATCAAGGCCGCCATGCGCTGTTCCCATTTTTCGCGATGCACTCAGCCTCGTGATGCCAATTGAGAAATTACTCGACCGAATAGTAGCGGCTTCGGTCAAGAATACCATCATAACGGCCGGGAGGGCGGTGTGCTGACCCCACGCCTGAGGATGACATGGCGGCCGGATGATCCCGGTACGCCACTCGTGGCCTGAAGACGGAGTACGATATAGAGTGAAGATAAACAAAGCAAAGACGAAAATGAAGAATATTAGAAAAGTGCATAACTTCTTGCTCAAGATTAAAAGTGTTAACGACACATGATGGAAATCAGTTAAGTAATACTCCCATCTAGACAGCAAAGATACAGAGGATGACCGAAGATATCAAAAGTACTGAAGCAAACTGGCAGAGTCGCATAAATTAATTTCAGTAAAAGAGCTTTACTGATATCACATATATGTGTGGAAACAAATTAGTCACTGAAAGTTTAATCCAGGAGTACAGCATTTTAATGGAAGTGACACGTGTGGCAATGGAAATCAGGTGGGGATAGACCTAACACTCTGAAATGTAGTGCTATGGAAGAATGTTACAAATCATATGGACAGCGTACAGCGTGAAATCCACACTTACTGAAAAGAAAAGGTGACAAAACGGATCTACAGTAATCCTTTACTGGAAGAAGGGATATATTTCTGATGAAACTGCTACACCATTGAGGGATTGTTAACTTGGCACTGAAAGAAGCAGTAGGCGAGAATAAAACCATTGGATGACAAAAAAAAATGTGAGGCACCCGGAGGACATGGTCACATGTCAGTGTACTTTGCACATATATAGGCCTTCGGCGGGTATATGAATGATTACAATTGCCATTCCCCGTGACAGGTAGAACGGCCACCAGAACGGATTAGTGTTGTACGTGTTTATCGTTGCTACCAGGCCTGGTATGGTATATTAAGGGTGTAACGAGTGAAGGATGTTGAGTGATTACTGTGTAGGGCATGGGTATGCCGCTTCCTCGTGTGAGACAGCGTTGTTAGTACCTGACACAGTTTGAAAGAGGGCACACTGTGGGTCTCGATCTCACTGGCTGGTCGATATATCCAGATTTGTGGGACATTTCGGATGTGACAGTGGCTTGATGTTGGACAGCGTCTGAACCCGAGGGCAGAGATACTTGTCATCAAAATTCCATTCGGCCACGTCTGACCACCACAGGGGAGGATAGGTACATTGTGCATGAAGCACACCATAAACCCTTCAAATCCTAGGCTGTCAGGCGTGGTGCCTAACATTGATCCTGAGTAGAGCCTGTGTGTCGGGAGAATGACTCATGCGTGCACAGTGACAGATGGTCTGAAGGGGGGTTCAGTCGAGCACGTAGTTCCAATTTTCATCCACCAGAGTACAGAAGTGCACAGAGACATTCAAGAAACAGGTCAACAGAATGTTTTTTTTAATTGTTCTGTTTATTTCTAGAAGGCTTTTTTGTTTATTTATGTTTCTACAGTTTTGTATATGCTCTTAGTAGTGTGAATGATGCGTGCATGTGGTGAAGGTAAATATGTAGATCATTGTTCTACTGATGACCGCTGTACTGACTACTGTGAGCCGGCCGAAGTGGCCGTGCGGTTAAAGGCGCTGCAGTCTGGAACCGCAAGACCGCAGGTTCGAATCCTGCCTCGGGCATGGATGTTTGTGATGTCCTTAGGTTAGTTAGGTTTAACTAGTTCTAAGTTCTAGGGGACTGATGACCTCAGTAGTTGAGTCCCATAGTGCTCAGAGCCATTTTTGACTACTGTGACAAAATTTTAAGACACTGTTAATGCAGACGACGGAGAATTTTGTACCACAACATATTAAGTAAGTTTATGGTAAAAGCAAAGATACTTCGAGGGCAAGTGAATATAGTTGATAATCTAAAGTACGAAGAAAGTATCAGAATGTTAAATATATATTTCGGGAAAAAGTACAGTTCGAAAGTGTGTTATTTGTTGACTGGTTAGCACGGACAAACGCGGGAGAAAAATGTTTTTCCTATTGGCCTTAAAGAAAACTGACAAATCAGAAAGGAGTATTCTTCTCGCACCTTTTCTCTTGGAGACAGAGAATGCTTACAGCAGTCTTAAGTAATCGGAGCCCAGCATTTCAATGGCACGGTCGTGTGTAGTATGAGCTCCGAAGGAAGTTGTGATTCGGCGGTTTTAGTTGTGCTACATGTTCCAAAAGTGTTTTAAAGTGAAGGCATACTTATTCCTTTTTGTGTTTTAGAAAAATACGGATTTTTAAGTAATTTTGTGTATGAGAAAATACAGTAATTCCGCGTGGTATATTGAGCAGATTGGTGAGTAAAAACTTGTGTGCGTTAGACACCGATAAACTTGATATTATGGGAAGCATTTTCATTTAAGAAAAGTCCATGGTTAGTAGCTGCTCAGATTTCGGGAAATACGTTACCATAAACTTGCTAACGTGAATGAAAATATTTGTGCATGACTGTGTTAAGATTAGCAGTGGCTTGGCAGTGAGCGTGTACATCTGAGGGTTCAGAATGTACCGACGTTTTTCCAGTATTTCCACCGTACATTCAAAAGTGAGACCTTTTCCCGATTCTTGGAATAGTTACGTTATATGGACCCTGGTGCGAGTTGCAGTACGGTAGGTTTCTGCTCGGCTCTCCTACCGGCGATCAGCTGCAACGAGTTCAGAGGTAGTTGCAGGTAAAAAGGATGAAAGGAAACGCGCCGCCGCAGCTGCCATCCGAGATTATGTAATGGCGTTATGTGTCATGCCGTAACATTTGCCAGGGAATCGCTACAGCCAGAATATGGAATTACCATACCATGTATAGGGTGCCCTGACCAGGAACAAAAGACTGCTGACGAACGACGTCGCTTTCCGTTCAGTGATGAATCGCGTTCAAGCAGTGCCCTGTATGACCAGTCGGCGAGAATGGTGGTGACCTGAGGAGAGGTTCCCTTTTTCCAGTGTTTTGGAGAGGTATAACGGTGTTATTCCTGGCGTCGTGGTGTGAGGGGGCATCGGATATGACTTAGAGTGACGCCTAGTAGTCAATGAGGGATTTTGAAGGCGCAACGGTACGTCATGAACCTCATTCGTCCTCATGTGCTAGCTTCGACGCCACAATATCGTGGTGCCATTTTTCAACAGAGCAATGCTAATCTACACTTGGCATGTGTTGCTGAGTTACTCATACAGCCAGTAGGATCCCCATATCTGTCCCGATAGAACATTTGTGGTACCACTTTGGACGTTAACTCCGCCCCTGTAACAGTATCCAGGACATAATCTACCAGTTACAGCATTTGACGGTCAGCTTCCCTCAAGACATGATACAACGGCTTTGTAATACCCTTCCCAAATGAATCAGTGGTTGTATCCGGACAAGTGGGCTCAAACTGCCAAGTTAATTTTAGTTTTACTTTCTGTAGTTACTACAATAACATTACGTAACTTCTCAACCCATGACGTTTCATTAAATGTTGTCGCAATTGTGGATGTGGTCGACTATTAGCCGTAGAACTGAATGACGACAGTGAAATTTTGAGCCGGACTGGGATTCGAACCCGGATTTCGCGCATCTCGTGAGCGGTCGCCTTACTATTTTGCTATCTGTGCACGACTCACGGCCACACCAAAACTTCGATACGTCGTCAACCATTCGTCTACAGCCTGTTCTCTTACATCCATGACGTACATTCCCGTACAGGTGAGACATTTTAGTTGAAAGTCGTTTGCCAGGTTTCGGCGGATATATAAGATATTGTAGCCCCTGTGTAAATTCCAATTAAGATACAATGTTCCTTTGGACATGCATGTGTGTCCGAAGGAACTTTGCATCGTATTTCAGAGAAATATAGCCACTGCAATATCGCAGTGCTGCATGTCGTTTGCTACTCCCGTTTGGGTGCTTTACTTGTAGAAATGACAATATCACTACATGGCAGGAAAAGAGGGATATAATCAAACCATTCAGACACTAGTATTGGAATCTTCCACATGAATGTTACATCAGTTCCGTCCAAACATCCACGCTAATAGAAAATGGAATATCTCCTATAGTTCTCTACAAGGTACTGAGTGCACCATCCGAGAATTACCTAGAGCAATTAAAAAGAGAACCGACTCTTGGAGATAACATCTTGGACCTACTGATAACAAACAGACCCGAACTTTTTGACTCTGTAAGCGCAGAACAGGGAATCAGTGATCATAAGGCTGTTGCAGCATCCCTGAATATGAAAGTAAATAGGAATATAAAAACAGGGAGGAAGGTTTCTCTGTTTAGCAAGAGTAATAAGAGGCAGATTTCAGACTACCTAACATATCAAAAAGAAAATTTCTGTTCCGACACTGACAATGTTGAGTGTTTATGGAAAAAGTTCAATGCAATCGTAAAATGCGTTTTAGACAAGTACGGCCGAGTAAAACTGTGAGGAACGGGAAAAACCCACCGTTGTTCAACAACGAAGTTAGCAAACTACTGCGAAAGCAAAGAGAGCTTCAATGCAAATTTAAACGCAGCCAAAACCTCTCAGACAAACAGAAGCTAAACGATGTCAAAGTTAGCGTAAGGATGGCTATGCGTGAAGCGTTCAGTGAATTTGAAACTAAAATTCTATGTACTTACTTGACAGAAAATCCTAGGAAGTTCTGGTCTTACGTTAAATCAGTAAGTGGAACGAAACAGCATATCTAGACACTCTGGGATGATAATGGCATTGAAACAGAGGATGACACGCGTAAAGCTGAAATACTAAACACCTTTTTCCAAAGCTGTTTCACAGAGGAAAACTGCACTGCAGTTCCTTCTCTAAATCCTCGCACGATCGAGAAAATGGCTGACATCGAAATAAGTGTCCAAGGAACAGAAAAGCAACAGAAATCACTCAACAGAGGGAAGTTCACTGGACCTGACGGGATACCAATTCGATTCCACACAGAGTACGTGAAAGAACTTGACCCCCTTCTAACAGCCGTGTACCGTAAGTCTCTGAAGGAACGATTGGAAAAGAGCACAGGTAGTTCCAGTTTTCAAGAAGGGTCGTCGAGCAGAGGCACAAAGCTATAGGCCTATATCTCTGACATCGATCTGTTGTAGAATTTTAGAACATGTTTTTTGCTAGCGTATCATGTCATTTCTGGAAACCCAGAAACTACTCTGTAGGAATCAACATGGATTCCGGAAACAGCGATCCTGTGAGACCCAACTCGCTTTATTTGTTCATGACACCCAGAAGATATTAGATACAGGCTCCCAGGTAGATGCCATTTTCCTTGACTTCCGGAAGGCGTTCGATACAGTACCGCAATGTCGCTTGATGAACAAAGTAAGAGGCTCAGGATATCAGACCAGCTGTGAAGCTGGATTGAAGAGTTTTTAGCAAACAGAACACAGCATGTTGATCTCTATGGAGAGACGTCTACAGACGTTAAAGTAACCTCTGGCGTGCCACAGGGGAGTGTTATGGGACCATTGCTTTTCACAATATATATAAATGACCTAGTAGATAGTGTCTGAAGTTCCATGCGGCTTTTCGCGGATGATGCTGTAGTATACGGAGAAGTTGCAGCATTAGAAAATTTCAGTGAAATGCAGGAAGATCTGCAACGGATAGGCACTTGGTGCAGGGAGTGGCAACTGACCCTTAACAAAGTCAAATGTAATGTATTGCGAATACACAGAAAGAAGGATCTTTTATTGTATGATTATATGATAGCGGAACAAACACTGGTAGCTGTTACTTCTGTAAAATATCTGGGAGTATTCGTACGGAACGATTTGAAGTGGAATGATCATATAAAATTAATTGTTGGTAAGGCGGGTGCCAGGTTGAGATTCATTGGGAGAGTTTTTAGAAAATGTAGTCCATCAACAAAGGAGGTGGCTTACAAAACACTCGTTCGACCTATACTTGAGCATTGCTCATCAGTGTGGGATCCGTACCAGGTCGGGTTGACAGAGGAGATAGAGAAGATCGAATGAAGAGCTGCGCGTTTCGTCACAGGTCTATTTGGTAAGCGTGATAGCGTTGCGAAGATGTTTAGCAAACTCAAGTGGCAGACTCTGCAAGAGATGCGCTCTGCATCGTGGTGTAGCTTGCTGTCCAGGTTTCGAGAGGGCGAGTTTCTTGATGAGGATCGAATATATTGCTTCCCCCTACTTATACCTCCCGAGGAGATCACGAATGTAAAATTAGAGAGATTCGAGCGCGAACGGAGGCTTTCCGGCAGTCGTTCTTCCCGCGAACAATACGCGACTGGAACAGGCTCCCTCCGCCACACACCGTTAGGTGGCTTGCGGAGTATAAATGCAGATGTAGAAGATGACGGTATACGCACGCTATCAGTGTGTAAACATACACTGCCGTGACAGGATGCCATTATAGTATAAATCCGGCAGCACGGTTTAAAAGCATAAAAATCATTTATTAGCACAGAAAATTTCCAATAAATGTAGTTAACTTTCTGGTAGCTTTATTCAAGGTACTAGATGCCCTATGCTTAATGTAACTGAACCTTAATATCTAAGCTATTTCTCGACACTCTACGATTTAGACACCATTACCGAAACTACTTAGCAGACGCTCGTAACTGACTGTTGCTATTGCTGTGTGAATAGAGACTGCTGTATCGGAACTGTAGCCACGGTAGAACTTCGTACCTGTCTACAGAAGAGACGGAATTGTAGTAGCCGCAGAATGGAACTGCTTCAACTGTGCCCCATAGCGCAGTTACAGGAATGACGGAACTGTGCGAGAGTTACATGAAGCTGGTATCTGTTCTTTCGTACACACCGCTCCCAGCTCTTCTGCCACTGGTCAAACGTTTTCTGGAAGTCCTATTCTTTGAGGGTGTATATCACCGACAGCGATGCATCTTGAATCCTCAATAGAGTGTCGAACCGACGGACTTTCAACTTCAGTTTTAGTTTTGGGAATAGCACGAAGTCCGCCTCGCTATTTTCTGCCAAAAAGATAATGGCGAGCAAGGACGTGTGACAGGGCGCCTTGTAGTGATGCAGCAACCAGTTCCCTTGACTCCGAAGTTTGGGCCGTCGTCGCCGTACGTTTTCACGGAGCCACCGCAAAACGCCACCGTAGTACATGGAATTCACTGTTTGGTTGGGTGCGACGAATTATTTGTACACAATTCCCGTGGTATCAAAGAAAACGATGATCATGATCTTCACTTTGCTCTCAACCTGCATCGCTTTTTTGGTTCTTGGAGAGCCCAGGCACTTCCACTGGGACGATTATTGCTTTGTCTCTGGGTCATAACCGTAAATCCAGCTCTCGTCGTCGGTGATAACCCGTGACAAGAAGACCGAATTTGATACATACGCGCTGTTCCACCTCGTATAGTAAAGTCTAACCAGCCATTGACCTTCTTCTTTGTGGATGCACACGCATTTCCCAAACTCTTACGGGACTCGGTAAGATAGTCGGCCGCGAGTAATGAGTGTAATGGGCAGGGGCACTATGAATGTAGTGTGTGGACCTTAAATTAGGAATGTGAGTCTCACGGGGAGCATGCAAAGGATAAATCCCTACAGTCGGATTATCCTCTGTGCCCTCGGTGGCTCAGATGGATAGAGCGTCTGCCATGCAAGCAGAAGATCCTGGGTGCGAATCGCAGTGGGGACACACATTTTCCACTGTCCCCGTTAACGCAAATCAACGCCTGTCGGCAGCTTAGGGTCTTGATTTAATTATCATTTCATGTGCGAGAGTTGGCGGCATATCTACTTTTGTCCGCTTTGGCGCTATTACCTCCATCTGCACTCATATTTTGCGGAAGCAAAGTAGTTCGCGGTTTCTAGCACTATCTGTGGCAACTGGTATATCCATCAGCTGGTGGATATGACACGCTGATATATGTATTGCATAAGCAGAAGATAATCACGGTTGCCAGGTGCCATCTGGTGGCTGGTGCTCGGAAATGAGATGGTACCCAGCGAATGACGTGCCGTTGTGGTGGTGGTCGCTCGCGTTATTACCATGCAGCCTTTGATCTATGTAAGCAGCCGTTGAAAAAAAAAAAAAAAAGCATTAAACGCGAATCTTCTCGTGCACTATTAAATGAGGTCGAATTTTCTTGTAGGAGGCACTGTTACAGGCTCTGCTATGTTTTGTAATGGAACTGGTCAATGGTACATACTATACGTTCTAACCCCTTAACTTTAACACAGAACCTGAGACATATGTCATAGGAATGTCGATATTTGCAAGTGCTGTTCTCTTTCTGAGAGTCATACTTTGGTTGTCTTACCAAGATGCAAACGTAATTACAGAAACACTATGCCATTAAAAGTAAAAGTCGTCATTTTACACAAAAACTATTTTTGGAAGTTGTAGAATGCATTGTGACAACTCTAAATTAGCTTAAAGAACACAAAGTTTCTAAGAAACTTCTGACGGCATAAATTGGAAAGTACTCTGTCAGAGAGTCGCAGACAGTTTTAGCAAGAAAAATAACTGTGTAAATAGTACGTAATTAACTTTTTTCTATAGCAACTGTTTAAGAAATCTAGTTCTATAATTTTTATGTAAAATGTTTTGCTGTACAAATTCCACTTATACAAAATCTGACACTAAATTTTCAATTTTTTCCGTCTAAAGAATCCTGTGAAAGATGAGGGTTTTGAAATGTTATTTACTTGGCGTTGGCAGTGTCTGATAAGATAGTCGCTGTTTAGTCTCTGTTCTGTCTGGTACTAGTCTGCACTGCATCGGTAGTCTGTGTTGACAGTCGCCAGGAAAGTGTAATGCTTTTCTTTATCTGTCTAAATTCAAAGCTAAATATACTGGCAAGTCATCGAATTACAATTCCCACATATGAGTATATTTTCGAAATTGCTTTTACTTGTGCATTTGCCAACCCAACATTTATTTTATATATGTGCTATCTGTTCTTTCGTACACGTCAGAAACAACAAACACCATTCTGAGCCAGTAGCTATTATGAATCAAAAACAAAGGAATTACAGACATTGGCTGCGAGCGGGCATTGATTGAGATCAACGGAGAAAGTTGAAAAGTATTGCCGAACCCGTGTCTCCAGCTTACAAGGCAGACACGCTGAAAATTGAGCCATCCGGTCACAGTGGCCATTGTAACTGCACAGACTGCCCTACTACGCCTTCCTCAGACGCAATGATGTTACATCTACACTGAAGATCATACGCCGTCTCGCCTTAATTATACACTGAAGCACCAAAGAAACTGTTACTGGCATGCGTATTTGAATACAGGGACTTGTAAACAGGCAGAATACGACGCTGCGGTCTTCAACGCCTATATGAGACGTCAAGCGTCTGGCGCAGTTGTTAGATGGGTTACTGCTGCTACAAGATTTAAGCGCGTTTGAACATGCTGTTATAGTCGGCGCACTAGCAATGTGACACAGCATCTCCGATGTAGGGATCAAGTGAGGATTTTCCCGTGCGACCATTTCACTAGTGTACCGTGAATATCGGTAATAAGTTAAAACACCAAATCTCCGACTTCACTGCGGCTGGAAAAGATCGTGCAAGAACGGGACGAACGACGACTGAAGAGAATCGTTCAAAGTGGCTGAAGTCCACTCCTTCTGGAAATTGCTGCCGATTTCAATGCTGGCCATCAACAAGTGTCAGCGTGCGAACCATTCAAGGAGACATCATCGATATCGGCTTTCGGAGCCGAAGGCCCACTCTTGTACTCTTGATGACAGCACGACACAAAGATTTACGCCTCGCCTGAGCCCGTCAACACCGACATTTGACTTTTGATGATTGGAAACATGTTGCCTGGTCGGACAAACCTCGTTTCAAATTGTATCGAGCGGATGCATGTGTGCGAGTATGGAACAACCTCTTGAACCCATGGACCATGCATCTCAACAGGTGACTATTGAAGGTAGTGGGGGCTGTGTAATGGTGGGGGGGGGGGTGTGCAGCTTGAGTGATATGGGACACGTAATACACCTAGTTGCGACTCTGACAGGTGACACGTACGTAAGAATCCTGTCTGATCATCTACATCCATTTATGTCCATTGTGAATACGGACGGCCTTGGGTAATTCCAGCAGAACAATGCGACACCCCAGACGTCCAGAATTGCTACAGAATGGCTCCAGGGACTCTTCTGAGTTTAACGCTTGCGTCGGCCACCAAACTCCCCAGACGTGAACACTATTTAGCATATCTAGGTTGCCTTGCAATTTAGTGTTCAGCCCCCTCGTACTCTTACGGATTTGTGGAGAGGCCTGCAGGATTCATGAGGTCAGTTCCTTCCAGCACTATTTCAGACATTAGTCGAGTCCATGCCAAGTCGTGTTGCAGCCCTTCTGCGTGCTCGCGGGGCCCTACACGATATTAGGCGGTGTACCAGTTTCTTTCACTATTCGGTGTATATTCTTTCAGACATGTCTGAAAGAACCCAGACAGTGTATTTAATTAAAGCGAGACGGCCAATGCGAGTAATGAGGATAATGGGCTACATTAGTAGTGTTTGGGTAAGTTGTGTATCTGGATGTGTGCTAGGGCGGTCGGTGCAGTTACAATGAGCACTGTGTCCAATGGCTCAGTTATCAGAGTATCTGCCTCGTAAACAGAAGGCCCGTATTCAGATCTCAATCCTGTACAAAATATTAACTTCTACCCACTGATTTCAATGAATGCCCGCTCGCAGCCAATGTCTGTAATTCCTGTGAGTCTTCATTTGAACATTTATTTCTCGGTGAATAACAATGGTAGTTTTTAGAACAGAATCAGCAGTATTTTCCAAAGTTCATTATTTGCAGGTATTAGAATGTGCATTACTTTTTCGATATATGGACGGTACGTGTTACATTTTCGATAATGGGAATAGATTGTGAGGCCTCCGCTTGTAAATTCTAGCAATCCGTTCACATCTCTTCAGCTAATCATTTGCAGTTTGGACTCTGAGTTCTATTTAGGGTTCTATTTTCCACTATTCTGAAACGATTAAAAAACCGACTGATTTATACTCTCTCTTCGCGGAGCTAGGCCGCCTTGTTAGAGTTCTGGTACAGCTTTTGCAGTTATACACTTGGTCTGACGTTCAGTCAATGGTGAAAAATCATTCCATTACTCTCGAATCCCGCATGGAGGTACACCATATGCCCCATACTTCCAGGGTTTTGTGTATAACGTATTTTGGTCGATTCAAAAAAACAAAGTGTATACTGTTGCATTGTTTTAAAGCATGACTTTTTTCGATCTCTCTGAATTATCTTGAAATCCATGAGGTTGTATCAACTACTAGTCAAGTCGGTATCGGAACTACACATCAGAATAGTTCTAAATATCATCGTACTTCGTAAATTCGCTGACGAAGAACACATGGGCTATAGTTATTTGGTTTCGGTTAAAAAGTTATGCTTTTGACTACGAGACTAACTATAAATCGTGACAGCATAGAGAGTCGATGTCTGGTAAATTATAGCTATGAGAAAGAAAGGATTCACTGCTATCAGACACACTTGTAGACGAATGAACAATTATTGTGTCTTTAACCAGGACACTCACAAATCTTTTCTCTGTGTGTATTTTTAATATAAATTTTATCTTTCCCTAATGTAGACATTGAGTACTTTTTACAAAATACCGGAGAACATTCATTTATGTTTGGGTGCTATGTTTAACTTTGAGATACACTGTTTAAATCAGTCATGGAGCGGAAATGTAACCACTTCAGATACACATAATTCTTACACGTGTCTGTAATACAATCCTACGTTCTGGAAACTATACACTGTCTACGGCAACCGAGACCGTGAAAGAAACAAACTCAATGATAAAAAACAAAGAACCCAGATGCACATTCACTGGCCATAGCTTGGTAGGAAAAGCTACTCTTTTGTTTGTTTGGCTGTTATTTCTTCTCGGAGAGATCCATAATTAGAATGGCTCAGTTTTATCGCTGTGTTTACTTTCTGAGAATAAATATTGGTTTGCGAATTTGCAGACAGCAAGAGGCACATCGATTCTCTCCCCCATGTTAAGTTAACTGAGATGGAAGTTCGAGGGCTAATGAAGTACTCCGAGTCGAGGCGGGTCAAGAGGTATTCCGACAAGCCGTACCACTGAACGACAATTTATGGGTTGCCCTCTGATGGGGAATATTGCCTCCCACAACATGGAGGCTGAGAAGTGAAACATGTTTCTGCTAATAAAAATACTGCTGAACGCGTTACAATCCTGCACTGTAACACTCCGCATATTCTCTCACGGTATTCAGTACTGAACTGTGTGCTGCCGACAAACCGACTCACTCAACTGCGTTCTTTTAGATACGTACACTGGCCTGCACGTGCCAATATGAATAGAATGTGGAAGGCATACAGAACGGTAAATACTACTCCTAATGGGTAGAGGTGCCTTAAGCAGCTACCAACAGTTGGTAGAAAATGAGCTCCAGCTAAGTCTAAAAAGAAATGCAGGACTATGTGACAAAATTAATCCACAGTTTCGAAAGGTATCATAAACTGTACTTCATTTATAAGTTGACGTACTGAAAGGTGGCTACACTGAGCCACAGCGCCAGAGATTGCGCCAAAGAGTATTATTCAGCCGCCTCCACTGGCAGTGCTTGTTGAGAACTCGTAGTAGTCAGTGCTTGCTGAGATGTCGTAGTGAAAAGTTCTTGTCGAGGAGTCGTGGTGGAGAGTGCTTATCGAGATGTGGTAGAGAGTCGTTGTTGAAATGTTGTAGTAGGGAGTGCTTGTTCCATGTTGTGTGCAGTTGTTTGATGGCATAGACAGCAGATGTTGTTCTAATGGAGATATTGTAATGATCAGAGTGCTTTTCGTCAATATATATGAAGGTAACAAAATTCTCTGTTTTTTTTTTTCATTATTTTAATGTCGTAAATAATGCGTCATTACAGGTTCAGTCAACAAAGCATCTGGCTTGTGTTCTTGTATTAGAGTGTAATTCTGGTTTTCTTGCGCAATTATAGTATTTCTATTTTCTTTTAATTACTTCAGTATAAATGGTATTTAAAATATCTTGTCTTGTTGAAGAAGAACCGTGCCAGATGCGTACGTTGAATCACACACCCACACACAGAACAATTACACTTGTGATTTGGTTTCGTAGGTTTTATAGTTGCTGGGGACTTAATTAATTAATTGTATTAACGGAAATTTTCATTTCATTCTTTGTTGTTGTTCTATGCAGTCAGATTGCGTACAAAAACTAGTCAGGGCCAACCGTTTACGAGACTGCGTAACCGGACAGTTAGCACTAAAAACCATAAAAGTATTTGCATTCTTTTTAAATAATTAAGCCCCCATGCACGTGGCGACCGCTGCTTCGGATCGTCCCTTGGAATTCTTCTGGTGTATAAATAGCAGACAGTAGTATTGTTGTAGTAATTCGTAGTTTAGTAATTGTAGTCTATATTGCATGTGTAGATTTGGTAATTGTCATTCTTCTGATGGTATTTTTTTCAGAGTTTAATTTTTGTCGTCTTGTACATGGGTTTGACAGTTTTGTGCAGTTAGGAAGATTTCAATTGTTCGTTAATCGTGTTTGAGGGAAGCATTTCGTGTGAATGATATTGTTGATCATAAAGTGTCATTGTGTGTAATTTTCATATAGTGACGAGTTTTGTATATTTTGTAAATGATTACGCGATCGATGAAAAAGGCAAAAATGTTGGATAGTCAGAATGACGAAGTTGTTGACATGGCGAACTCGCCAACACAGGACAACAGTATGATGAATAATGAAGTTGAAAACAATTTAATAAGTCAGGAAAATGGTCCGGAACCAATTCAAATTTTTTCACAATCAAAAAATTTTCAGAATACGAGATTAACGACGGAAGATTCTGGGATAGTATCGAACACAGATAGCTTTACAGCTATGACGAAGGAAGTTAGTTTTACGGGAAATGTTAGGGGCGAAAAGAATTTCGAACAAGTTAATATGGAGCAGTTGATGAGTGCAATATTAAATTTTCGATCTGAATTTAAAACAGAGATGGAAACAATTAAAACTGAGATAGGAACAATTAAAACTGAGATGGGAATGATTAAAACTGAGATGGGAACAATGGAAACACGGTTAGACTCACAAATAGGAACAATTAAAACTGAGATGGGAACAATGGAAACACGGTTAGACTCACAAATAGGAACAATTAGAACTGAGATGGGAACAATGGAAACACGGTTAGACTCACTTGGATCACAGTTAGGATCTGAATTAAAAACAGAGATAGGAACAATTAAAACTGAGATGGTAAACAATGGAAATACGGTTAGACTCACGAATAGGGACATGTTTCAAAAATATGAAAGATGAATTAAAGAAAGAAATCAGAGAAGAAGTACAACTGATTTTGAATTCTCACAATAATAGATTAATTGCAGTAGAGATTAGACAAAAGGAACAGGATAGAGAACAGGAAGAAGGAGATCGTGTGATAGTACAAAAATTTTCAGAGTTAAATTTACAACGTGCACACAATAAGGAAGAAATATTTGAGAGAATCGAGGAGTCCGTACCAAATGACAGATTAAATAACCTAACACAACAATATGAACAGTTAACTACCAAATGAGTCAATACTGAAACCCGAGTCGAGACACTTACGGAAGACGTAAATAAACAGAAGGAACAATTAGGTGACTTATCGGAAAGAGTTGAGGAGATTTCAGATAAATTGACAAGTCTTAGTTTAAATGGGGACAGAGATTCAGATGATACAGCACCATTGCCATTTGCAGAAACCAAAGAGTACCAGAATATAAATAAGCATGTTGAAAATCAGGGAAAATTTAATGAACGCGTCAAAAGGGAATTTGAGGCATTACGAAAGCAAGTCAAACAAATTGACGGCGAAATCGTAGGAAAAGACAAAAGAAATTTAGAATCACAGATAGCAGAGGGCTTTGAAGAAAAGAATTTGTTTCATTTAAGGGATGCAACAAGAGAGCGCCAGGCGCATGAACTAGACAATAATCGACATTCGGACTGGGACAGTCGCGGTAGGTCTTTGTCGCCACGAGGTGAAAACTTTGACTATAAACTCTTTTTGACTGGTCGGAAATTTAAGATCTTTCGCAATTCAAAGAATGACATACATCCATGTTCATGGTTAGATAAATTTATGTACGCACTTCCACCAAATTGGCCACTAAGTCACAAACTGGAAATTATGTGCGGCTATTAATGTCCTCAGGGGATTCACTACACTAAGTGAATATGTGCCGTAGCGTGCATAGGGCCCCGAGCTGTAGTGGTGCTATTTCCCTTTTAGTTTTCTGCACCGCTGCCTACTCTTTTACTATTCTTTGCATCTGTCGAAACAACTCTTCGACTATCAATCTATCTAGAGAATCGTAAAGAATAGCCGGATATGACTATTTTACCCAAAAGTGATTTCGGAAATTACCATTTGGACTTACTGTACCTTCATCAGCATTCATTCGTAGTTTAAACGAAATTTTACCTGTTTATCTTCGTGACAATATTACTTCATATGTTGACGATATTCTTATTGCTAAACGTTCTTGGAGTGAGCATAACAAAATTTTGGATTCATTATTAAGTATCTTTGCAAGAGTTGGCGTTAAGTGAACTTGGAAAAATCTGAATTTGGTCGTTCTCAGGTGAAATTTTTAGGTCACATTATTTCTACAGAAGGTATTCTTCCTGATCCAGAGAAACTAGACGCTATTCGTAATTATGCTGTTCCTACCACAAAACGTGATGTTCGTAGTTTCCTTGGTGTCTGTAATTTTCTTAGGCGCTTTGTTAGATTGGACGATTTGGCCACACCTCGTTTATGTGAACTATCTGGAAAAAATTCTAATTGGTGTTGGGATGAGGAAGCTCAGTCAGAATTTGAACAACTTCGTGATGCTTTAGTTGCTGCTCCTCTTCTTTCACATCCGGATTTATCTAAAGATTTTTGTTTGGCGACGGACTCATCACACAAAGGCCTAGGTGCACACTTATTTCAAGAGATAGAAGAAAACGGCGTTGTAGTACAGAAAACTATTGCATTTGGAAGTCGTGTTCTCTCTAAGTCAGAAAAGAATTATTCGATTACGGAACTTGAAGCTTTGGCTGTTGTATGAGCTTTCACAAAATTTCGCATATTTTTGTTTGGCAGACATACTAAGGTTTACACCGATCATCGAGCTCTAGAATTTCTTATGTCAACAAAATGAACTCATGGAAGATTGTCACGATGGGCGTTGTATCTACAGGAATTTGACTTTAGTATTGTTTACATACAGGGTTCTTCATATATTGTTGCTGATGGTTTATCACGTGCACCTATGGGTTTGAAACAAAGTGCTGAGGAGGACTGCAAAGAAAACAATTATTGTTTGATGTATATTCAAGGGGTTGCGTTTGAGAATTTTATTTCTTCTTCGCTCCAGGACATCGCTAAGAAACAAAATAAGGATCCAATCTGGAAGGATATTAAGGAGAAGTGGAGGAGAAAGGAAAGCGTAGCGATTAGACGGCATTATTTAGTTCGCAATGACATTCTTTTTAAACGAAAATCGGTCGACAACTCTGTTTGGTTAATTTGTATTCCTGATGTGTGGGTCAATAAATTGATTTGGTACACACATTTCAGTTATGCACACTTTGGTCCCAGAAAATGCTTTCATAAATTACGAGAAAATTGCTACTTCAGTAATATGGAAAAACGTATTCGATTTGTTCTTGCCAAATGCAAATTATGTCAAAAGGCTAAGCCGCCAACTATTTCTCACAGAGCACTGTTGTTTCCTATCATTCCAGTGAAATTAAAGGATATGGCTGCAGTCGATTTGTTCGGTCCAGTGGTTCGTTCTACTAATGGTTTTGCGTACATTTTGGTAGCAGTGGAATTGTCATCAAAATATGTGTGTTTCACACCTTTACGCAAAGCAACAGCTCGTTCAGTATCTAATGCTTTCATCAAACATTTTCTTAAAGAGGTGGGTCATGTTGATAAGGTTATATCAAATAATGGATCACAGTTTCGCTCTAAAATTTGGCTTCGTACTCTACGGCATCGTAAGATTAAACCAAGTTTCATTTCACTTTTTCACCCTCAGTCTAACGCTTCAGAGAGATGGATGAAGGAAATCAATAAATTGTGTCGACTTTATTGTCATCAGAATCACAGAACTTGGGATCAGTATCTTCATATTTTTCAAAACATTCTGAATGAACTTCCAAATGACTCAACTTCTTTACCGCCTATATTGACATTAAAAAATAAAGCACCGACAAATCGCATTTCTGAAATCGTTCCTTTTCCGCCTTCACGGAAACTGCGGCATTCTGAAGTTGTCAACCTGGCTCTACAAAATATTGCATCTGCGGCTGCTAGAAGAGAGATATCAGCTAAACGTCCTGGTCGTTTAAAAACCTTGTCAGTTGGTCAAAAGGTGTTAATTAAGTCCCACCGTTTGTCTCATAAAGGAAAAGGCTTGTGTCGCAAATTTTTTTTGCTTTATAACGGTCCATATAGAGTTCGCAAAATTATTCATGATAACACTGTCGAAGTAGAAACTCTTAATTCTCGGCGCTTTTAGGGAATACATCATATGTCAAACGTTAAAATTTTTGTGGAATGACATACGTTAGAGAAACTAACAGCTACATGTAAACACACAGAGAATACAAGGATACCGCGCTGTGTTTTGGCGGCGGAACATACACAAAGCAACAGTCAAGTCTGCGCGCCCCACAAGGCAGTCGTTGACCGCAAACAATTACTTCTTACGTCACGCGCCTACATCTGATCGAGCGCTAAGTGCGAATGCACTGACAGGCGTAAACAAACACACAGTCTAATTACTCCGAATAAATTCAGTATAAAGCTATAGCAACTTGATAAATTATGTTATTAACGTTCAGTATTTTTCAGGATACGGTTGTATAAAATATTTAAGAACTTCAGGTAAATTCTGTGTGTGCCCGACGTTAAGAGGACTTGCTATCGAGAAAATTTCAGGAAGAATGTAATTTCGAAGAAAAAAGTAATAAACCAAAAAGGTAACTGTTAATTGAGTTTATTTTTCAGGTAACATATTTCCACTTAGGTACGTACTTTAGACGTAATTTGCTGCTCGCGATTACGTGACTTATACTTTGTGTTTACTGATTTTGACAATGATTATTAATGAACAGGGTTGTTACTTGTGTATATTATGCATCGCTTGGCTGCACTGCTTTTTCACTGATGTCATATTTTTCTATTATGTGCCTGCTGTGCTTAATTATTTAAATTATAATTGTCACTTGATTAATTGTGCTGATATGGTTATGTATGTAGGTTACACTTTGTGATTTATCTGCTTGCGCCTTCATGTTTACTTATTAAGGTTACATACGAACATTCATTTACTTTTGTTGATATGATGCTAATGACCTGTTTATTACGTAAGATATATGTTTGCTGCTGTGCGTATGGATTGCATATTTACACATTTCTGTTTTGTTGTCATAACTACTCTTCAATTTAGAATATAGCAGTGCTGATGTACTGTGTACGAACATAGAGTTTAGGTCACACTATGGTATTAATTATAGATTGTTCGCTTGCAGAGCCTCGTTGTAGGAATTGTGCTGCATCCACTTGTTAACATTCTGTTCTCTACTGGTATATTTACCCGCTATTGCATGTTTTGCTTACGCTCAGTGGTTTATATTTTAAGATAAGAAACAGAACTGCTATAACTCTACGAACGACGTTGGTACAAGAAACTTCATTGAAGTCACATGAGCTGGAGGTTTTATGGAAGCTGTATAAATTAATGTTACTAGGAAGGAAGCTAACGACATGACACACCAACATTAGGTTTAGACCATTGACAGTTATTATACTGCATTTTTCGTGAGCAATTGAAATAGGAAGTGACACTTGACACAAGAAATACTCCACATGTTTGCTTCTGTTCTGCCATGATTCTTGAAGTGGTGTACACACTGTGAAATATTATGATCATTCACACTCCGTAATCGTACGAACTAAAGTCTGTTAGAGGTCATGTATGCATTTCTTTTGTTTAATGATGGACAAGGTAATCAAAATGCATCTTATAAGTCATAATGAGTAGAAGATTTGGGTCAGATGGATTACACAGAGGTTGTGTGTGGACACTGTGTCTTCGGATTGCATGGGATGATGAATTGCACTAGGATTTTATCTGTACTTGTTCGAGGAGACTGACTAGAGGAAAGAGTTGTTATGGAAGTGAAATGATATTGGCGATAAGGTTTATATGTGTCGACGTATTGAAGAGGTATTATTGAGGTATTGAGATTATATGAAGTTGATGATTATTGGAGTTTTGGTGGACAAGAGGTAAGGTAAATGATATTGATGATAAGATATATATGTATCGACATAAGAGGTATTATTGAAGTATTGAGATTATGTGATGCTGATGATTATTGGAGTTTTGGTGGATAAGAGGTAAAGTAAGTGAGGTGCATACTTTTTTTTGTTGGTCTATATGGAACAAGGAGGATGAAGATAGCAGACTAGAACACTCAAGTAGAAGGAAGATAGTCTACACACACACTTTGTTAAATCACTAAGCAGTATATACTTTTTTTTTTGGAGAGAGGAAGTATTTGCATATCTTGGCACACTGACAGTTGTTCAGCAACCGTACATTTTGATCTGGCTTGGCAAACATTGGTCTTGACATGATGACTATGACGTTGACTAACTATTATTGACTGTTATACATTGCTGCCACTACTACTTGATACACATGATGAACATCAAATTTTGACAGAATTGCATTTACACAGTTAACACTATTCAATTACACAGTAGTACTTAATGTGGATGAAAGATGAGTGAGTGTGTTTCGTGTGTTTTCCTTTCCTAATCCCAAATAATTGATCCCAACCTATCTCCTAAATATTATCTTACTTGTTTGTAGTGGCTTGCACTGACACTCAAAATATTGTAGGTCTATGATATTTGTGTATTTCTAATAGTTAATATGACAATTATCTGATATGATTTGTGTGTTTGTTATAATTTGTATGTTTAGTGTAAGAGCATTGAGAATAATTTTGTAAAAGCAATTGTGTGTGCATTCAAACTGTTGTTCACACCTGCACCTGTTCAACATTGATGTGTGACACTTAGAAATGTTTAATTTCTGCTGATGAACTGATTAGTGATGGTGAATATTATGGACTGTTACCTGCACTTGTTCAACATAATGGGTGCCACTTAGAAATGTTTAATTTCTGCTGTTGAACTGTGTGATTAGTGATAATGAATATTATGGACTGTTACCTCCACTTGTTCAACATAATGAGTGCCACTTAAAAATGTTTAATTTCTGCTGATGAACTGCGTGATTAGTGATAGTGAATATTATGGACTGTTACTTGTACTTTGTCTACATGATTGGTGCCACTAGGACATGTTTAATTTTTGCTTATAAACTCTGATGAGCGGTGTGATTAGTGATAGTGAATATTATGGACTGCTGTCTGGACCTGCTCATCATTGCTGGGTGCCACTGATGAACTGCTTCTACTGAAATAATGCCACTTGTTGGTATCTGCACCCACTCAACATTACTGGGTGCCACTGATGGACTGCTTCTACTGAAATGATGTCACTTGTTGGTGTCTGCATCTGTTCAACATTGCTAGGTGCCACTGATGGACTGCTTCTACTGAAATGATGTCACTTGTTGCTATCTGCACCTGTCAACATTGCTGGGTGCAGCTGATGGAATTGTTTCTACTGAAATGATGTCACTCGTTGCTGTCTGCATCTGTTCAACATTACTGGGTGCCACTGATGGACTGTTTCTACTGAAATAATGTGACTTGTTGCTGTGTGTACCTGTTCAACATTGCTGGGTGCCACAGATGGAACTGCGTCTACTGAAATAATGTCACTTGTTGGTGTCTGCACCTACTCAACATTACTGGGTGTCACTAATGGAACTGCTTCTACTGAGATAATGTCACTTGTTGGTGTCTGCACCTGTTCAACATTGCTGGGTGCAACTGATCGAACTGCTTCTATTGAAATGATGTCACTTGTCAGTGTCTGCACCTACTCAACATTGCTGGGTGCCACTGTTGGAACTGTTTCTACTGAAATGATGTTACCTCTTGCTGTTTGCACCTGTTGACCATTGCTGCGTGCTACTGCTGGAATTATCAACTACTTGATTTTTTTTGAATAATTAAAAGCATTTTATGTGAACATTTGTATAAACAGATTTTTTGTGTATTGTGTAAACTATTATGTAAAGTCATATGTATGAAAGAATTTGCATTGCTTACTGTATTTCATATATTAGGTTACTGAAAGGTTAGTGCAAAGCCGAAATTTTATCTAATTATGTGATATTTACGTATTAATATTATCCTTCATTATTGTCTGTATTTTTGTGGACGAATTTGGTGGTATTTTCACCTCCAATGCTGGCAAAAATTCCATCAAATTCTGACCCGTGGAGGAAGGGCATATGAAAGGTGGCTACACTGAGCCGCAGCGCCAGAGATTACGCCAAAGAGTATTATTCAGCCACCTCCAATGGCAGTGCTTGTTGAGAACTCGTAGTAGTCAGTGTTTGCTGAGATGTCGTAGTGAAAAGTTCTTGTCGAGAAGTCGTGGTGGAGAGTGCTTTTCGAGATGTGGTAGAGAGTCGTTGTTGAGATGTTGTAGTAGGGAGTGCTTGTTCCATGTTGTGTGCAGTTGTTTGATGGGATAGACAGCAGATGTTGTTCTAATGGAGATATTGTAATGATCAGAGTGCTTTTCGTCAATATATATGAAGGTAACAAAATTCTCTGTTTTTTTACATTATTTTAATGCCGTAAATAATGCGTCATTACAGGTTCAGTCAACAAAGCATCTGGCTTGTGTTCTTGTATTAGAGTGTAATTCTGGTTTTCTTGCACAGTTATAGTATTTCTATTTTCTTTTAATTACTTCAGTATAAACGGTATTTAAAATATCTTGTCTTGTTGAAGAAGAACCGTGCCAAATGTGTACGTTGAATCACACTCCCACACACAGAACAATTACACTTGTGTTTTGGTTTCGTAGGTTTTATAGTTGCTGGGGACTTAATTAATTAATTGTATTAACGGAAATTTTCATTTCATTCTTTGTTGTTGTTCTATGCAGTCACATTGCGTACAAAAACTAGTCAGGGCCAACCGTTTACGAGACTACGTAATCGGACAGACAGGGACTAAAAATTAAAAAAATAATTTGCATTATATTTAATTAAGCCCCCATGCAGTACCTTCTAATACAAAGGTTTAACTCTGACTTTTTTCCTCACCTGTAGCTATTTCACATAAGAAGTAGGTATTTTGCGTGCTGGTGCAATATCATCACAGCTGAGAGAAATAAGTTTCCTTGTGTGCTATGGTTACTAAATGTGTAACATTCTTTCCGATATTCCAACTACTAAGGAAAGGATTGACTCCAAAGACCCTAAAAACGGGATTGGTTTTTGCAAGAGGACAGTTTTTTCACAAGGTACAACGCTACACTCTGATAGCAATATGGTCAGTACATCACTGCTGCTAGGAAAGTAAGCACGAGAAACACGAGCATGATGAAAATCCAACTCATCTCGTGTTATTTATTTCCTCATCATAGTTCGTATAAAGCAGCCGGCTCGTAATAAATACAAGGTGTTTTTAAATTATATGTATCATTTGTGAGGAAAATAGCTCTCCTGGTACTGTTGTGTCACTAGAAAACTGTATGCTAATTTAACGACAAAGCATAGCGCACAGTAGAGCCTCACCCCCATCCCCCCTTTTTATTTCTTTTTACTGTTTCTTTGTCACATTTTGCAAAGTTAGAAGGTTGAACGCAAATAGCTTCTAGCTGTGTGAGAAAAAGAGCATTCGTACGCTGTACGCTGGTGACCAGAGCAAGCAGAATGCCCCTAACATCATACGAGCACTTACCTGTCATCTGTTGGCTGCTATAATAACTTTTATCATAATATTAATAGGTTTCAATACTTATTTTTATACACAATTCAGTGACGTTAATGTGATCATCCTCTATCTACGACGTCACCGTGCGGTAACCACACACAGACGGCAGGTGGCAGCACCATCCGTCCAGCCGTCCAATGTGAGCGAATGTGACTTCTGGATCTTCGGAAAACAGTTGCCTGCACACTTCGGTATTCAGTGTTTAGAATGCCTCCTCCTCATAATGAAGTTGTATCTTCTGAAAGCAATCTCGCCAGTTTTAGCATTGCGACAGTGAAACCGCTATACCCGTTGCATGCACAGCTCTTGCAATACTTTCGCCAACTTCTTCATCTGTAACAGTTGTAGATGGATTGACAGACGATAATATCGATGATGGATGGTATATCAATTAATTTAGATAACTGCGTAGACCGTGACGTCCACCGTGGATGTCGAAGGCTTAGGCTTTTTTTTGTCGTAGGTTGTCAAAAACTGTGTGTTTAATAGTTTGGGTGAAAACTTGACATTCTTTCAGATGCTGGCGCAGTCGCGACACCAGGGCAACACTGCTGCAGTATTTTCATGTGGCTTCTGTTTTTCCGTCATAGCTCTGGTTTCCTGCGGCTTCCGTACACTATCACGAGGCTACATCTCTGCAGAAGCTTAATGGCTACGATGGTCACAGACATTTGCGCGTATTTACCCTGGAGAGACAAAGAAACTGGTACAACTAACTAATATCGCGTAGCGCTGCCGCGAGCACGCACAAGTGCCGCAACACGACGTCGCATAGACTCGATTAATGTCTGAAGTAGTGCCAAAAGGAAATGACACCATGAATCCTGCAGGGCTGTCCATAAATCCGTAAGAGTACGAAGGGGATGTAAGACATCCCAGATATGCTCAATAATGTTCACTTCTGGAGAGTCTAGTGGCCAGCGGAACAGTTTGAACTCAGAAGAGTGTTCCTGGAGCTTCTCTGAAGCAGTTCTGGACGTGTGGACGATGGCATTCTCCTGCTGGAATTGCCCAAGTCTGTCGGAATGCACAGTGGGCCTAAATGGATGCAGGTGATCATACAGGGTGCTGTCGTATCTACACGTGATGGCACGTATATTCTCCAGGCATTTGCAAAGCTCTAACCTTCCCGTTGGATTGCGACAGGATGTAATCACCAGTTTCCAGTCTGCCATCCTCCACTGGCGTTGCTCTTTACTCCCCCTCAAATATCGCTTAGCATTGACTACAGAAAGATGTGGCTTATGAGGAACTGTCGGGCCACTCTAGCCCATACGTTTTAACTCTCTTTGCACAGTGATTGTGCTACCTGGACTGCCTGTAGGACTTGGGATCTCACGAATGATTCCGCATACTGAAATAATTCAGTTTCTTACATGAATCCTCCGCAACGCTGGATGATGCTGTGCTTTCGTGAGATCTGCAGCAAAGTTTTCAAGACACCAAGTAGGTGGAATTTCTGATCAGACACAGATAACTGTTTCAGTTTAGCTGCGCATTTAATGTAAAAACGAGCTGTATTCAGGACAGTTACACTTCAGTCCAAATTAGATCATGTTCCATCAAATGTTAGCTCACAAATTTAAGATGGATAACAATGTGTCGCTACTTACCTTTGATAAGACGTAGACATTTTATAGAGTAGGAGGTAAATTTCTGCTAAATTTCATAGGGAAACATATAGCGGAGAGCTTGCACATTGTATACTGAGCAACCAATCCTGTTGTTACTGCTTCTCCACTGACAACACAAAACTCGCCCGCCATCTTATGTACTGGTGAGTTAGAGAGCCTGTATAGAGAGAGAGAGTGGGCATAGGTGAAGTTGCCCGTGATTGGTTGATTAGATTTGGCGCCATTTTTTGCCAAACGTCTCTCGCGCTTCTTGTGTTCGCCGTGCTTTTGAGTTGAATTGAAGTTCGGAGGACTTTTGGAAACGATTAAAAGGTATTTGAATTACTGACAGACTTGTTATGCGTTGTGCATGCATGTTCGATTTAGTTGGATATCGTTTGTAGTACGTAATTAGCGTTTGCGATCTTAAATACAAGTTCCTCAGAGTACTCTGATTTTAAGGTGTCAGTTTTTTTTAAATATTTTTAGTCACGCAAAACGGGTAGGCCTCTTACAATTTACTGCATTTTTAAGCTCTTATTTCTTCAACAGTTCGTGCATACCGGTAGCTTCACAAGCTTTTCTGAAGCCAATATCTGACAGTCCTTGTTGGAAACGGAAAGTTCCTGTAATTGTTGTGCCACGCTTATTCGATTTTATAGCGTCAAACTTTATTTCGTTCCGAATCAGAACACTAGGCACTATTTTGGTTTCAGTAAAAAATTGTCGTAGGGCATTGTTGGCCAGTCGGCCCCATGCGCGGAAGCTCGGCCGCCGTATTGCAAGTCCTTTTTAGGTGACGCCAATTCGGCGTCTTGCGAGTCAATGATGATGAAGAACACACAACACCCAGTTATCACGAGGTAGAGAAAATCCCTGACCCCACCGGGAATCGAACCCGGGACCCCGCAAGAAACGAGAGCGCTACCGCAAGACCACGAGCTGCGGCTTCAGTATATTTGCCTGACTGTTGACGCAGGCAAGTTGTAAGCACGTTTTCCGCAGTTGTCGTGGTTGCTGAAACATTATTCGTAGTAAATAATTGTAGGTACTCTTGAAGACAGTTTTTAATAGGCCTACTTGCTGTGGTGTAGAAGGGATACGGTAGTTCTCTTGTTATATTTAGTCCTTATTACAATAGCCTACATTTCACATTACCTGATTTTTGAAATAGTCGTAAGCAGTTGTTTACTTGTGACATGCAAAAAGTTTGAAGACGTGACAAGAAGTACTAATACGTCTCACACTTTTTGCATGTCACAAGTAAACAACTGCTTACGACTTTCATTCATCTGACGTAATACAGGTACGTTAAATCTTTAGCGTTATGCACTTCCGATACAAAACAAATGCTATACACTTTTTTTATTTACGTTACTTTCATTGCAAAATGTCTAGTAAACGAACTATATAGGAGATAAATGCAAGTAACGAATAATTTTTACAGCCACTGTATCAAATTTTCCTGTGCTGTACGTAGTAGGCAACTGTAAGTATATTATAGCTGTAAAGAAAGGCATTTAACGAATGATTTCGCTATATTGTCTTGTGCCTTTGATTCGGTGAGTGTGTACTCCACTACTCCACTACTGGCCATTCAAAAGTCCTGCCCGCAGTTTGGCAGAAAAATGGCCGCCGTATCGTCCGGTTGGCCACTCTCTCCTATACAGGCTCTCGATGGTGACTACGTTTCAGGTGACATCTAGTAGTCAACTCAGGAGTACCTAGACGTGTCCCTATACTGTTCATCAGGTAGGATCGACTGTGAGTCGTACTTGGACAGTTCGAGTGCTCCCTTGGGCATGGGTGTTTGTTTTGTCGTTAGCGTAAGTCAGTTTAAGTTAAATTAAGTAGTGTGTATGCCTAGGGACCGATGACCTTAGCAGTTTGGTCCCATAGAACTTAAAACCAAAACAAAAAAATAAAAAATAAAAAATAAAAATAAAATAATCTTGGTCCCACATTATCGCTAAAACTTTTCCAGGTTTGTGACCGCAATGTCAGCATGTGAAACTACCAACGCTTCGGGTCACTGTTGCAAGTGACCTTCTTCTGTGACAATGGCCGCGGAAGCCTACGTTTATATTTGGTCCGACATTATTTTTGTCTGCCTAGAAGGATCGAAAGAGCGCAAATTTTGATGCAGAGTGTAACATTCATTGTACCATGTTTATTAGTGCCCATATGTAAAATAAACACTGCTGCATTTAAATTTTTTGTTTTCAACATCAAAAGAAAGGGGCAAAGCGGTCATTCGTGGTGCGAGGACATGACTGTACTTCGCAGCCCCAGAGTCTCCCAACTTGTAGGGACGCGACCGTGAGCCGGCACACACAACGGACGGCGAGCGCCCATACAGAGTCACGCTCGAAAGCCTCGCAGGAGGTAGGGACAATGCCGCGCCTGGGATGAGAGATCGCTTCTTTGCTCGTTTAACTGGGTTATCTCAGCAAACAGGTCCGATTCGTTTTCCTTGGCTTTCCAGTCCTGCATACAAATTGCTGAATTAGCTGCAGGGAGACGTGGGCTTGCGTGCGTTCTCACAGCTTCCTGAGATTTTCGCCGTCTAGACTCTGTGTGGTAGGAGGACCTAGATAACCTGTCTCGCAGAAAATACATGCCACTGTTAGCCCCCACCAGACAGCAGCCGGCAGTGTACCGAGTGTATGTACTCTGTTCTTCACTACTTAACGTAAAATAACAGAAACGCAGTAACCGAAAACAAACATGAGTTAGACAGTACAGTAGTTACAGGTGACTAACTTGCTTGAAAACCAGTATTCTAGTCTCACCGAACAGACATTATGTGTTTGACGAAATGTCACCTTCTCAGGTGATGTAAACTATATCGCTGCAGACATGCTGATAATCCAAAAGAAACTGCAAGAACTAGTATGAGTCGATCACTGAGGATTCTGTACAAACTTCATTTTGTATACAGACGGTACATCTATCCTGGGAATAAAGGATCTCAACGATTTTCAAATGTTGTCGATAGGGATACTGGCAAGATATTGGTCGCAGGAATTGCAAGATCGTATCAAAACTTCTGCAGCAATTCCTGACACTAACAAATAAGGGTAGGGGACTTCAATTGATGTATATATAGAGAGAAAATTTGTTAAGACATTTCTTATTTACTTAGAGAAACAGAACTACAACTTAAATACTTTGTTTGCATGCAGTAAAAATGATTTCTTTGGTGGATAATGAATAAGTTTAAGTAAATGCAATCAACAATACAACAAGAAAAAGCTTAATTTTTCAAGGAACTCCTCGACAGAATAGAAGGAATGACCCATGAGGAAACTCTTCAGTTTCGATTTGAAAGCGTGTGGGTTACTTCTAAGACTTTTCAATTCGAGCGGTAGCTTATTAAAAATAGATGCAGCAGTATACTGCACACCTTTCTGCACAATAGTTAAGGAAGTCCAATCCAAACGCAGGTTTGATTTCTGCCGAGTATTAACTGAGTGAAAGCTACTTATTCTTGGGAATAAGCTAATATTGTTAACAAGAAATGACAATACGGAATATATATATTGAGAGTCCAATGTCAAAATAACCAGACCCGGAACAGGGGTCAATAACAGGTTCGTGAACTTGCACCACTTATTGCCCGAATCGCCCGTTTCTTAGCCAAAAATATCTTTTTAGAATAGGAAGAGTTACCCCAAAATATAATAACATATGACATAAGTGAATGAAAATAAGCATAGTACACTATTTTCGTGTCGAACGATCACTCACTTGAGATACTGTTCAAATAGTAAAAATGGCACTTTGAACAAGATCGTGAATGTGGGCTTTCCACGACAGTTTACCATCTATCTGAATGCCCATTCTGTGCAATTAAATCGTCAGGTGTTGTTGAATTGTGTGTTAGACACTGCAAAAACTGTGTCTTACTGTGATTTAGCGTTAGTTTATTTTCTACACGCCATATACTTAGGTCATGATCTGCACTATTAGAATCTGGGCCAATGTTACTACCAGACCAGTGTCATCAGCAAACAGAAATATTTTAGAGTTAATGTTAATACTAGAGGGCATACCGTTTATATAAATAAGGAACAGTTGTGGCCCCAATGCTGATCCCTGTGGTACCCAACACTTGAACGTACCCCACTCAGACCCCACATCACAGCCATTCTCACATCGTGAATAATGATCTTTTGCTGTCTGTTGCTAAAGTAAGAGGTGAACCAATTGTGAGCTACTCTCTATCCTTAATGGTCCAACTTCTGGAGCAATATTTTGTGATCAACAAAATCAGACGCCTTAGTTAAATAAAAAAATACGCCTAGCGTTCGAAACCTTTTGTTTAACCCATCCAGTACGTCACAAATAAAAGAAATTATAGCAGTTTCAGTTGATAAACGACTTCTAAATCCGAACTCTACATATGATATCAAATCGTGTGATATAAAAGATCAATTATCCTTACATACACAACTTTTCAATAACTTTAGTAAACACTGATGGCATAGAAATAGGTCAAAAATTATCTAAAATTATCCCTTTCTCCCTAATTATAAAGGGGCTTTATTGCTGAGTACTGTAATCATTCAGGAACCCGAGCATTCCTAAAGGAAAAAATACAAATATGGCTAAATACTGAGCTAACATGTGCAGCACAGTACTTTATATTCTGCTAGGCACTGCTTCATATCCATGAGAGTCCGTAGTCTTCGGTGATTTCATTATTGACTTAATCTCCCCCTTGTCTGTATCACATAAGTGTATTTCAGACATCAATCTCGGGAAGGCATTTGGCAAGGTAGTTATACGAGTCCCTGTAGAAACTAAATTTTTGTTTAGTTCACCAGAAATGGTCAGAAAATGATTGTTTGATTGTTTAATACTGTATATGTATCTGATTTATTAATAACAGAAATATTTTTACTACGAATTGACTTTCTGTCGTCGACGTTATGCTGCTGACAAGACACACCCTCACAACTGACAATATGGTTTTAATTTTATCCTATGAATTAGCTATGCTATTTGCATACCACATACTTTTTGGCTTCCTAATAACATTTTTAAGCACCTTACAATTCTGTTTGTAATGGGCTACTGTAGCTTCATTGTGACTGCTTCTAACATTTAGGCATGATCCCCACTTTGCTCTATACGATATCCTTATCCCACTAGTCAGCCACCCGGGCTGCCTATTACTGCTAGTACCCCGTTTGGAACGTTCTAATGGAAAGCAACCCTCTAAGACCATGAGAAATTTGTTAAGGAAAGCGTTATATTCATCATCTATGTTATCAGAACTATAAACATCCTGCCACTCTAGTTCCTTGACAAGGTTTAAAAAACACTCTATTGCTGTTGGATTAACTTTCCTAAATAATTTTTAATTATATGTGACGTTTGTTGGAGTACAAAAGCCTTTTAGCGTTAAAAGTTGTGCATCATGGTCTGAAAGGCCATTCATCCCTTCACTAACAGAATGCCCATCTCGTAATGAAGAAGGAATGAATAAAAATATTGTCTATGGCTGTGCTACTGTACCCCTGCGCCCTACTTGGAAAGAATACAGTCTGCATCAGATCATATGAATTTAGGAGAACGACCAGCATGCTTTATCTTGCTCTATCATATACAAAAATTTATATTGAAGTCACCAAATGTAAATAATGTTTGGTACTTCCTACAAAGTGAATCAAGGACCCTATCTAGCTTGAGGAGAAATGCTCTGAAGTCAGAGTTAGGGGACCTACAAAAAACAACAATTACAAGTTTAGTTTCACTAAGGTCAACTACCCCTGCACAACATTCAAATATCTGTTCAGTGCATTGCCGTGATACGTCTATGGACTCAAATGGAATACTTTTTTTTTATGTACATAGCCACTCCCCCACCCCACAAGGAAATCCTTGATAAACAGCCAGCTAATCTGTATGCTGGTAAAGGAAGCCACTGAATTGCCACATTATTTAAATGGCTTTCCGACATACCAATAATTTCAGAGTCAACATATATAAGCAGTTCACTAACTCTATCTCTATTACCTCCTATATTTTAATGTAATATGCTAAATCCTTCACTACTTGGAAACATGACGTCCTCTGAAGATGAACTCTTAGTTAGAAGGACTTCCTTTAACCAGGTATATCTATCAGCTGACTTTAATCTAAAAAAGGTGCAGCTGTAACACCAACTACTACCGGAATGTTTCCATGAGTGATCATACCACCGCCCACTACGCTTCCACCTATAAGCTTTTCCAGCCGCCCCTTCCCATACATACTTAGGTGCATGCCATGCCTACTGAAATCCGATCTACTAATAGACCCAATATCACCACTGAAACGTGACCCATTCCCTCAGCCATCAGCGCCCCCCCCCCCCCCCCCCCCGCGTCACATGTTAACGCGACTAACAGCCGCATTAAGATGAGGCCGATCATGACGTTGAATCAGTTGCACGAAATGCACATTAGTGCCACCAGTTTGAGTAGCTATCTTTACCAGATCACCATGTACATCATATTCTCCATCCCTATGAAGACTGTTCCCTGCTCCATCCACTATTACTACCTGATTCTCCTTCGTAAAATTCCTACATAACTCCCCTATGCTGTCAGTCACCTGAGCCAACCCTGCACTAGGATTCACAGTGCTGGTGATCCGGTACTCACTCTTAACTGCTAAGGATTGCTGCAAGTTCCCTAAATCTACAGCTACAAGAACCTCCTCTCCACTCAACTCTGACAGTTGGTCAAATCTATTGCATATACGCAAAGTATAACTGAATACCTCCTTGTCCTAGCTGCCTTCTTGTCAACTACCAGTTCCCATTTCCCACCACACATCACCCTCCTCAACCTATCTAGTTCCTCTTTTGCGCGTTGTAACTGCACCTGAAAGGCACAGATCTTAAGCTCCTGCCCCTCTATCAAATTATTTCTACTACAGATTCTGCATTCCCCGGGGGGGATCTTGCTAGAATGCCCACTGGCCTCCCTACTGCATTCCCCCCAATTAAAATACTTTGAACAAATACCACACCGTAACCCACTGCCCACAAACCTACACTTCTCACTCTTGGTAAAATTTTACAGTTACTGAACGAAACTTGGTGTATATTACCTAAGTAGAACTATTTACATTACTAACTATAGAGGTCTCTAAACTATCTCTCTACTAAAAGAGCGACTAGTTATTTTAATATTACTAAATCATAGCTAATACCACTACTAACAAAACTTCACAAAATTATTAGCTAAAACCATAACTTCAAGACTACACTGTAACACTAATCGAAGTTAAAACACTCAGTGAAAATTTTATTGAAATATTTCACTATAAACAACAATAAACGTCAGCTGAAAACTAAAGCACGAAGTTTACTAAACTACTTCAGAGCACAGAAAACTCTGAAAAATACAGCGAGTGAACGTTTAGAAAAGTTTATCAAATCGTTATTTCACCACAAACAGCACGAAACACGGCTGAAAACTATTAAATTTAATAACTCAGTAACACTGCACAAATAACTTTGTCAGTACTTAGCTTTATAACCGCTACAGCTGCAACCGCACGCTGTGAAATGTGAACACACTACTGAGGAGCGAAGCTTGGACGAACGACGTAATCACGTGTATCTGACACAATTTTGAATTTTCGGTGTCAACCCGTTTCTGAGAGAAAGGCGTCTTAACAGACAGACAGACAGACGGATAAAATTATTTTCGAATCTTTTCTTTTTCGCGGTCTGCGATGCCTTACTTCTTGCCAAACTTCGTGAGCCTGGGTCAGCTGGAAGTACCGTATATGTTTTGATGTGTGCCTTTTTGATTATCAGAATATTTGACATAAACGGCTGTATCTTTCGAGTGCATTGACTTAGAAGTACTGTACATCTATATCTGTACATCTATATCTACGTCAACATAAATACTCTGCAAGCCACTGGTTGGTGCATGGCGGAGTGCGGCTACTACGATTAGTTGTCATTTTCTTTCCAGCAACATTCCCCAATAGAGTGACGGAAAGGCGACTGTATATAAGTCTCCGTATTTCCCTTATTTCTCTTATCTTTGTGGTCCTCACACTAAATGTACTTTGGGGACACTCGATTTGGTGTACAGTCAGGTTGAATTCCGGTTCTTTAAATTTTCTCGTTAGTGTTCCTCGAAAACACCGTCATCTTCTCATCACGAATTCCCATTCGAGTTTACGAAGCGTCACCGTAACACTTGCAGGTTCATCGAACTTATCGGTAACAAATCTTGCCGGTCGCTTTTGAATCGCTTCGATGTCTACCTTCAATCTGACCTGTTGGAGATCCCAAACACTCGAGCAGTACTCAAGAATACGTCGGGCTAAAGTTCTGTACGCGCTCTCCTCTACAGATGAACTACACTTTCCTGAAATTCTCCCAATAAACCGACTTCAACTATTCGTTCCATTCCGCATCGTTTTAGCAACATTACACGTACATATTTAATCGATGTGACTGTGTCAAGCAGGATACTACCAGTACCTTGTTGGAACACTATGGAGTTGTTTCTTCTACTCATCTCTATCAACTTACGTTTCTCTATGTTTGAAGGTAACTGCCGTACATAGTACCGTTCTATATATTGTCTCTAAGTCATTATTGTCCTCTTGCAGTCACTCAACTACAGTACCTTCATGTACACCAGAGCGTTATCACCAAATAGTCGCAGATTGCTGTTCACACTTTTCGTCAAATCATTTGTGTATATATAGAATAACAGCCATCCTAGCACATTTGCCTGCGACAGTTCTGAAGGTAACCATGAATATGATGAACACGCACCGTCGAGGAGAACTAACTGTGTTCTACGAGGGCTATTCATAAAGTGAGGAAAGATCGGTCGCGAAATGGAAACCAGTATGAAAATCCGACGAGGCTTATCACAGACGTTTTGGGCAGTGTTCTCTAATATGCCCGTCGATCACATCAAGACACTGTTTTCAGTTGTCAGCGCACTAAGACGCTCTTTTCAGTTGTGAGCGCACTGTGGGCGAGTAAAGGTGCGTAGAGCAACTATGTCTCCGACCAAGTAGGAGGGCCCGCTGAGAGGCTTCGCCTTAATGCAGCCCACCCGACACCACTGCAACACACTTCCTTCTTCAAAGCCATTCTCAGCCGCACTCTGCAGGGGCAGTGAAGACTTTCCTGCAGTCTTTTCGATGGGAAGTGTTGGATCACCCACAAAACAGCCCTAGTCCTCTGTTCACATGAAGCGCTGTATACGAAGATAACACTTGGGCGCAGTCTACGCGCTATAGACCGGCGTAGAGAATTATCGGAAAGCACAGGCGGCTGCCTTCTATGACGAAGGTGTTGGAAATTTGGTATAACGCTCCGATAAATGTGTAAGTCGGAGCGGCGACTATGTAGAGTTATACCTGGGAGGTGTAGCTAATTGTGATGTGATTTGATTTTCACTGTGGTTACCATTTCGTGACTGATGGTTCCTTACTTTTCGAGCAACCCTCGTATTACTTTAGAAGTTTTCGAGTCAGTCACATATCTGGGAACATGATCTGTATGCTCGGAGCTTCGTTAACGGTCTGAAGTGCAGCACCGTGTCAAACTCTTTCTGGAAACCTAGGAATACTGAATCTGCCTATCCATGGTTCACAGTATATGAAGCCAGAAAAGAGCTAGCTGAGATTCATACGGGCAATGTTTTCTAAATCTGTACTGACCTGTGGCCTGAAGATTTTCCATCTCAAGCAAATTTATTGTTTTCGTATTCAGAATATGTTCAAATACAACAAAACGACGTAAAGCATATTGGTGTCTACTTCTGCGGTTCTGTTCTTTTACCCTTCCTATAAACAGGAGTCACCTGCTCTTTTTTCCATCGCTTTGGACTTTACGCTGGTCCAGAGATTCGTGATGAATGCCAGCTAATGCCGTAGAGTATTCTCTGTAAAAACTGAACTGGTATTCCGCCAGAATACGATTATTCTACTTTTTCACTTGCCTCTCTACGTCAGAGATGCCTATTACCATATCCTTCACAGGGCAGTCTCTGCGGCGGAACGACGGCGGCATGTTCGTACGATTCTCTAGCGTCACTGATTTCTTCAACGTTAAATTTAAAACTTCTTCATACCTTTTCTTATCTGCTATTTCCACACTAGAGTGGTCAATGAATGACTGCATAGAAGACATCGCCCTGCCTTCCTTCACGGTATGATTTTTCTACTGCGGTATGACGTTGGGGGTTATTATATGCGATGAGTCTTGTCTGTGCTTATTCCACTTACATGGCACATACTTCTGTATAGCGCGATTTAAAATCATACTTTGCCATAATTCTTCAACTTCTGTCATATTGTGAGTAAATGATGCTCATTAGTGTCTAAGTGAGATGTTAACAACAGCTTATCTGCTGTTTGTAGCAAAAATGCTCCCTTCTTATGGCGTCTGTCTTGACGATATGTTTTCTACGCCTCGCTATTTCGCAGCTTTCTGCATCGGTTTCAGCCCCCTCTCGGTTCGGAGCATAATTTGAGGGCGGCAACTTTCCTGGAGGGCAGCAAATTTAATGAACTTTGCAAAGAATAGTTCGACAATTTACTGTTGGATTTTTGCAGTCGTAGTGTCTTTAATTTGTACACGGTCTGATTTCATTCTCTGCTATCGACTGGTGAGCGATCACACTGAGTCTAGAAAACCTCTACGTGCACTCCACGTGTACTCTGTTACCCGAGTGGCTATTTCCTTTGTGCAGTGCACCCCTGAACTTTTATTTTTGAGTCATCAGTGTTCTGGTTTGTTTGATGCGGTCCGCCACGAATTCGTCTTTTTTCATCTCACAGTAGCTTTTGCAATCTATGTACTCAATGACTTGCTGGATGTAATTCAGTCCCTGTCTTCCACTACAGTTTTTAACCTCTGCATCTGTCCCTTGTCCCATTGGATTTATTCCCTGCACTGTCATCCTCTCCCTTTTTCTTGTCAGTGTTTTCCAGATACTCTTTTCCTCTCCGATTCTGCGGAGAACTTCGTTATTCCTTACCTGATTTTCTACATTCTTCTGTAACACCCCTGATCTACCAAGAGGAAACTTAGAATTCTCCACACCATGAAGCAGGTCCGAAATCTGCAGCCAAGAAAAATGGTTCAAATGGCTCTGAACACTATGGGACTTAACTTCTCAGGTCATCAGTCGCCTCGAACTTATAACAACTTAAACCTAACTAACCTAAGGACATCACACACGTCCATGCCCGAGGCAGGATTCGAACCTGCGACCGTAGCGGTCGCGCGGTTCCAGGCTGTAGCGCCTAGAATCGCTCGGCCACCCCGGCCGGCCTGCAGCCAAGATAGTCACAGAACCGACGGAGCCTTTGGTTGAGGCCCTCCATTCGGCTCGAAATGAACACAGCTCTGCTTGGATCCTGCGAACAAGTCCAGCAGTTTTCATTACTTCTATTAGATGCCTGTACGAATTGAGGATGGCCTCAGAACCCATGTAACAGGCGTCATTGGTTCCAAAGTGAGCCACAGCTTGATGACGAATGCTCTCTGCACCATTGATAGCCGCAGGCACGTCTTACTCCAGTCTCGGATTATGCTTAGTTTCCAGCACATACTGTGGGCACACTAGATATCCTTCCAGCCTTTTACGCTTTTTTTCCGCAACGCACATTAAAATAGAGCTCACAATAACAACTAAACCCCTGCCCTTCGTGTACCTGTGGAATGAGCAGACACCTGCCCACTCACAGGATGAATGGGCGAGGGCAAACGGCTAGCGTTAACATTGACCCTCTTCCTCGACCGACACTTACGAGCTACCACTGGCCACGCAGCCTAGAGTGAGGGCAGATCTACCGCCTCGGGCACACTGGAAGATGCAATGGGCAAACCAAGCGACACCTGAGGTGTGGAATGCGATACAGCAAATTCTATACCACCGCTACACCGCGAAGCAGCGCCTGAAGACGGGTGACGGCGGCCAGAAACAGCTGTCCGCGAACTGCAGCCAGTTCCTCCTGCGTCTGTACATAGGATGCACACATACTCTCTAGCCTAGTACTAACTTAAGAATAAACTATGACAGCACAAAGAGAAAGCTAAATACGAAACTTGCTACACTTCAAGTGTGTGGCTACAACGGAGGCTGAGGCCTTATTGACCTGTGTAGCTGGACGTTCACAAAAAATGACAACTGCGGTGCACACTACGTGAATATACAGTTTACATTCATAGGATTCTCTCGCTGGAGGAAGAGGCCATGGGTCATCGGCATGTGTCCTGCGTGAAGGTGAGTGAGAGGTTAGCATCCCGTCTGTATGGCTGGAAAGATATCAACCAGGGCTGAACTGTTAACTTTACTAGGCGCAGCGTATTGTCTGTCACTTACAGCAACTCTTCTTCCCTTCCATGCATGACTGTCTACCTCAACAATGAGGTGATAGTATGTAGGGCGACGGCACTCTGACCCTTCTGACTGTCGCTAAGTCCTCTTTAGTTGCTGCCCCTGCCCTTTCGTTTCACTTAACGTCCACGTTCCCTAGTACCCAGCGGTCTTGGTAGGAAGAGAAAAGCGTTATGGATGTTCTGGAACATTCTGTGTAATTGCGCACGAATGTTGTAAAGACTGAAGGGAATAGTATGTTAATGTATTATCCAGCATATAGTTCAGGCGGCCACCACTAGTCGGCGCTGCAGTCAGCGAAAAAATTACTACATGGTATCGGTGGCGGGAAATACAAAACTGGAAGGTGGTGGTGGACGGAAAATAAAAAATTCAAAGTGACTTTGGCGCTGCAGTTGTCGAAATCCAAGACAGCAGTGGTAGAGAATATTTAAAAGTGCAAGCTGGCAGGGGCGCGAAATTTAAAACTGTAAAAAACCTTGCAATGTTCCGTATTGCAGTCTCGGTCCAGCATTTTTAATGTATTTGGAAGTTCTATATAGAACTCTTGCGACTTCGCACAGAATCCATACAGCATTAACTCTGGTTTATGCATCATCATTTGTACCTAAATATCTTTGACTTCCATAGGGTCAACAACTGAAAACTGTGTCTTCATAGATACATATCGGAACTCAATAATTATAAATTTATACCATACATGTCGCATATTGTGTTTAATTTATTTATTTCCATTTTTATGTTATATTTGAGCTAGGACTGCCAAGTAACAGGATATGTAACGTGTTAGCCCATACTTGATATTGGATTACTCCCACTTTATGTGGCGCTGTAAGGTGGGTTGATTGAATCAGAGTATTATGAGAGTACAGTGTAGCTCGACAGGGATATTTTTGTAGGAACGGCAGAGTTCTAATAGAACTTTTATGGCGAAGGGTACTAATATAAGTTTCAACGATCTTCGCGATAATGAATTACGAGCCCATCCTTGCGTATAGGTTATTCACCAGAAGCACCCATAACCCGTTGACTGTATGAACTTTGTAAGGGACTTAACTTTCTTCCCACTTGTAGCACACAAATATTTCAGTGGTGCCATGTATCTCCGCAGCAGAAACACAACTGACTTTAGCAACTAACAACTGTCGCAGCACGTACCATCAGATAAGCTATTTAACATACTGTTAGGACATTCTCTTCCTCAGCTTATATCCATAAACATGCTCTAAAGAACAGAGACCTATTTCCGGTTTAACTATCAATGGCAAACTAAAGTTAGTTTTCCACATCGAAACAATCATGATAGCCTTTCAAGCAATTCCTTGAGCAGACATACTGCCTAATGGAAGATGCGTGGATCATGTTACGACACTGTCACAGTTGAAGTTCTAGGCACTTGGCAACACGAGTGATTGCAGAAAGAATGAGTGAAACGAATGGAAACTTCTATACATATACTGTTCGTGATTGCGACGGATCAAAAGAGAATTTGCTTGAGTTATTAGAACCCCTACGATCTAAGTGGTCTCATCAGGAGAAATAGGACAAGCTGTTTTGTACTTTATACAAACACAGAAGTATTTGGAGAAATTTATTTGCGACAGTTTCCTATAATCGTAAATAAAATGGCTATAATGAAATATCTATACGTGGATTCATCATCATAATCATCATCAGTGTTCTGACAAAAGGGAGGTCTTCACATGGTAGTTCTCCAGGCTGTCCGGTACTCTGCCATCCTCTTCAGGTCTGTATAATTTCCTCTTCCCTTTAAGTCGTCTATCATCTTGTATCTCCTTCGTCCTCTCAGTCATCTCCTACAAACCAATCCATCCAAAGCATCTGCTAGCAAGCACTCCCTTCTCAATGAATGTACCAACCAGTTCTTTTTCCTTTCTTGTACAACCTTCAGTAGACATCTTCTATCACCAACACTTTCCAATACTCTTTCATTAATCACTCTTTCCATCCAAATTATTCTCTCCATTCCCCTCCACATCCACATCTCAAATGCTTCTAACCTTTTTTCATCCTCTCGTCTCAGCGTCTATGTTTCTGCCCCATATAGTGCTACACTCCAGACAAATTTGCCAAGCCTTTTTCTTAGACCTTTATCTAATTTGCCATGTAAGAGTCTCCTCTTTCAGTTGAATGCTTCTTTCGCTATGGCAATTCGAGTTTTCACCTCCTGGTGATATCTCAAGTCTTCAATTATTCTGCTTGGATTGTAGAGTATTTAATTAAAAGCTTATACAGCGCTTCTGAATACTCATCACCTGTCTCAGTGTGAGATCAGTAACGTTGTTACACATTCCATACAAAGCCTGAAATTGAAGCCCTGGTTCAGCAATGACCTGTAACATAAATAACACTTATAATCATATACGTCACAGTTAATGATATTTCAGAGAGATGGAGAAGGACTATATCAGCAATATGCATGTTTTTCAATACTAGAACTGGATGGGGCACAGAGGCGTTTTGTTGTATGAGTAGATAAAAGCTTTGAGATGGAAACGAAACCATACCGTGTTGTTTAAGTAACGAATGACCCACTGATAAACATTAAATGATGATGTCTTGTAGAGGAATGATCATGCATTTCCTCTTTGTGGATTAATAGATCGACGACACATTTTCACAAAGTACTCCATAGTATTATACAGCGTGTTTCACAATTAATGTTACACACTTTCAGAGCTTGTAGAAGGAACTTATCGCATCAAGTTTTACATAGTAACACATATCCGCTGGTCAGTGTGGCCGAGCGGTTCTAGGCGCTTGAGTGTGGAACCGCGCGACCGCTACGGTCGCAGGTTCGAATCCTGCCTCGGGCATGGATGTGTGTGATGTCTTTAGGTTAGTTAGATTTAACTAGTTCTAAGTTCTGGGGAACTGATGACCTCAGCTGTTAAGTCACATAGTGCTCAGAGCCATTTGAACACATATCCGGAAACGTCGTTCAATGACGCTACAGTTATAGGCGCATGCACCTGTAAATGTATCGATATACAGGGTGAATCCGTATTGATGTTACAAACTTTCTGGGATGGCGGAGAAGGAGAAACGTATCAATCTGACGTGATGGTCGATAGTTATAAGCTAAAACCATTCTGATACCTCTGACAGTGGAAGACATGTAATAGTATTGTTGTTGCTAAGATTGTAGGGTAGGCCACCTTCGGAGGTGTTAGTATGGACCAAGGCAATGAAAAAATGTCGGTTAACTATGGCGTCTAAAATGCATACCTGATGTGCTATGAGCGCTTGTTCAATAGAGGAGACGAGTTTCACAGTGGCGAAGATGAACAAGTACTCTTAGCTTTCAATGTATGCAATTTTGAGCCTATGTTTACACAACATTTTTTTCTTGTCTTGGTCCATACCAAACAATCTTAGCAACCAGTACATCTCAAAGGTATCAGAACGGTTTCCACTCATAACTATTGACTAGTCCGGTTCCGGTACAGGGACCCTTACCTCAAATTCACACCTTTCCTTATCCATCGTCCTTGAAATAGGAAAGGAGACACTTAAAGTAATAAATGAGTTTTGCTATTTAGGGAGCAAAATAATTGATGATTGTCGAAGTAGAGAGGATATAAAATATAGACTGGCAATGGCAAGGAAAGCGTTTCTGAAGAAGAGAAATTTGTTAACATCGAGTAGAGATTTAAATGTCAGGAAGTCATTATGGAAAGTATTTGCGTGTGGACATGTATGGACGTGAAACATGGACGATAAATAGTTTAGACAAGAAGAGAATAGAAGGTTTCGAAATGTGGCGTGTCAGAAGTATGTTGAAGATTAGATGGGTAGACCACATTACTAATGAGGAGGTATTGAATAGAATTGGGGAGAAGAGAAATTTGTGGCACAACTTGACTAGAAGAAGGGATTAGTTGGTAGGACATGTTCTGAGGCATCAAGGGATCACCAATTTAGTATTGGAAGACAGCGTGGAGGGTACAAATCGTAGAGGGAGACCAAGAGATGAATACACTAAGCAGATTTAGAAGGAAGTAGGTAGCAGCAGGTACTGGGAGATGAAAAAACTTGCACAGGATAGAGTAGCATGAAGAGCTGCGCCAAACCAGTTTGTGGACTGAAGACCACAACAACATCCTTGAAAATTCGTAATATCACGGAATCATCCTGTATTGTATACACACACCTTTACAGCCCCGGCGCCTATAGCTTTGACGCTCTGTAGCGTCACTGGATGACGTCCTCGGGCATGGGTTCCTATATAAAACTTGAACTATTAAGTACCCTGTACCAACTCTAGAAGAATGTAAAATGAATTGTGAAACACCCTATATAAAGAGAAATCGTGGCTTGAGGTTGTTGGCATAAATATCAAAAGGTTCTTTACCGATGTACCTCAGAATTTTACACGATAATCTAATGAACATTACGATGGACACACATTGAATATTTTTAGATGTATATGACACACAAATACATAAACGTGAAATGTTACCAAAACATTCGACAAGTTGACCGATTTGCTTCAAAGTTTTACATGACACCGTAATGAAGATTCGACCGGACTGAGGCTAAATATTTTCAATACATACATTGTGTATAAATATATATGTAATATATAAAATGGGAACGTTTTTATCACAACTCTAGAAAAGTTGTGGACCAGTTTACTTTAGATTTTGGCATGATATATTAATAAAGATACTGACCGGCGTAGACTGAACATTTTCTGACGCAACAACGTGAAGGTTTTGGGTTAAAATGGGCTGCGAGGAAGAAAACGCTGTGCTGTGAAAATGACCAGTTTCGTTGTTTTACCTTGCTGTCAGTTTCAACACAACAATGCGTTGTATTGTTTTCCTCCTTAACCTCGGTTTTACCCAAACCTGAAAGGTATATTTATGATTTATGATTAGAATACTGCTACGGAATCTGAAACATCCAACACTATCTATTCGCAAATTAAAACTATGCGAAGTGTTTTAATAGAAGCCACTGTCTTTACAGATCGAGCAATTGGAGTGGTCTCTCACTCTCATTCTTATAATGTACACCAATAATTCCAACTGATTTACCCAATCATTTCCCAAGGAAGGTTTCGTTTGCAGTAACAATAAACAGGACTAAAGGTAAGAAAGAGGGGCCTGAGGGCAGAAACAGGGAAGGACATGGACAAAAAAATTGTTCAAATGGCTCTGAGCACTATGGGACTTAACATCTTAGGTCATCAGTCCCCTAGAACTTAGAACTACTTAAACCTAACTAACCTAAGAACATCACACACATCAATGCCCGAGGCAGGATTCGAACCTGCGACAGTAGCAGTCACGCGGTTCCGGACTGAAGCGCCTAGACCCGCACGGCCACCGCTGCCGGCTGAAGGACATGGACATTGTGAGGGGGCAGGAGGAGATGCAAAGAGAGAGGGAGGAGGAGATGATGCACAGAGATAGGGAGGGGAGGAAGAAGAGATGGACAATAATATGAGGGAGGGGGAGATGGGCAGAGAGGTGAGGGAGTGAGAGTAGGATATACTTCCAATTCCCATACATATTTAGCAATTACGAGGTATTGATATGTTAACTAGTCTATGAATAAATATGAAATATAGTGCAGTTCTAAAACTGATGTAACAGCTCTTGTAAGGTTTAATACAGGAGGCCTGGCGATGAGAACGTAGTGAACAATGTTTCTTCAGAAATTTTGTTAGTAAACGGATTGTGACAAGTCTGTACAATAGTACTAACTCTCTTCAGGGTAAACTTGAATCATCTTCTTAAAACCTGGAGAAGGGAATATGGTAACAAAGGAGAATCAGATAATGGCTTTTGGCTTAGTAGTAGGTGACTGTGGCCCGAGATATGGAAGAGTTATACACTTTGAAAACTAAAAGTAGAAAATAATAAAAGAAGGTAGGTACCACAACTAGACTTGGACATTCAGAGAGGATTAAGGGCCAAGAAGGATTTTCCGTATTTGGTAGATATCTTGTTAGCAAAAACTGAAGATTAGGGTTACACGAACAAGAAGATCAATTTGATAAATTTACAATACATCTTGTGAACTCTGTGGTGTGTAGCGTAGATGTTACGAGGAACAGAAAATGTATTATCTACAAGTCGGAGCAGAGACTTATGGGCCGAAAAACAGCTTTTGTGCGTGCATCCGGGATAGTGTTACTAGTCTTTCCGATATTTCGTCTAGAATTATTCTGATCAGTAGGAACTATTCCGGAAGAGAGGTATTAGAAAATCTTGGATGAATTACGTGCGAATCGACAGCATAACATGACACAAATTCACAAGATTATATTTTCAATGTGAATTAAAATAGAAACTTTGATAGAATTTTATATTATGCATAAAAGTAGAAGGGAGTTTTGGCATTTGTAGTACGCTTTTGATATCAAATTGATGTGAAAATTTATTAATTTGATCAATTAATACCCCTGCTCCCGCCCACCCACGCCCACGCCCATCCTCACCTCTACATAATGTCACGTGTATTTTCAGCTGCACGTGTGCATTTTGTTAAAAGATATCGCCAAAACAAAAAAAAAAGTAATGCTTGTCAAGAATCATTCTTTGGTGCCCTAGCCATCTTTTCCACCCACCAAGCAGCACGTCATTGATATCAGTTTGATAGGCTAACTAATTAAATTGATCATGAGAGTCACTCACCAGCTAGAACAACGGGGAATTCATCATCCATCGAGGGAACATGATGTTCCCTTGAAGGAACGTTATTGGGGAATGACATTTGAAGCTGGCCACAGAGGGATTCTACAGCCCACAACATACATTTCGCATAAGAACTACGCTATTAAAACACGATCATAAGGCCTATGTTACCGTCACCCTGCATAAAAAGAGGTCTTGAGCCTATAGGCACACACACGAGTCGCTGATAGTGTCATGCTTTCAGGTAGAATTGCTGTCTGCAATTTGGGGTCAAGTCTATCCATTCTACCACGTTCGCAAGTTGTATCTTGTAGAGATGTCTTTTAATGGCTACAGCAACTGCTGAATTACATTCGTGCCACTTTAGTATCTCGAAACGAGTCACCCTTTTTTTTCGAACCTATCTGCTAAGGAGCCCATACACCAAGAACTCCGGCGCTGCTTTTAGACAGTCCCTCTGCATCTTGTAACTGCTCCTAAGTCTCAGCCCGGACCTCCCTGCAGCTTAGTCCACGTGATCATCCCAATTTAAGTCTAACCTGTACTGAAGTCGGAGAGCACTATATCTAAGATCTTCTGCATCCTGTGGGGAAATAGGTCGAGTTGAGTTAATGCGACAGGAGCGCATTTTGATCACTCGGTGGAAATGGGAACATGGTGTCATAGCTCAGCCAACCATATACTGTGTGCAAGGCCAGCGCCAATCGTAGCTTTCCCCTGCAACACGATGTAGTAGAAGAGATAGTACAAGCAGTTACAGTGGTGTTTATTGTTGAGAAAATTAGGAAGACTACACATCACACATGGCATGGAGGAAGGATGAAGATTTAGCGAAACATCTCCAAACTACATACAGGAGATCTGTGTCTATCAGCGTGCATTCATGTCTATCACCCAAACATATGTGGCGACCCTATTAAATATACAGGTGTTGGTTCATTGGAGCTAGTGGTTCGTGGTCGAAGTCACTTCCATAGACTGGTGTAAAGTTTCAACACCTGTAATGTAGGATGACCATATCCAACAGACTTTCAGTCAAACGAGAGGGTTCCTGTATTGTCCCTTCATAAGTAGTTTAATACATTGTTTTTTTTTCGGATGTAACACAGCCACAGCCATACACTTTGTTTTTTCTACCATGACTTAGAGACCTGTGTCAGCTGCTGCTAACATTAACACGTTTCGCTCTTCTGGTTCTCACAGAAAAGTGAACATCGCATGGCATGAACTATACAGCTACCACACCACAGACTAGTAGAAATAAAACACAGACTCGATGCTTCCACTGACAAAAATGTGGAAGACATCGCAACACACAGAAACTGGAAGAGGTTGCATTGTTGTAGAGCGCTTCCAGCAACGATTCGAAGGTGATTACCTGTACAGTTAATCTCATGTTCCCAGCGAAAGTGTAGCGGATGTCTCGGTGCTCCATTTCGAAAAGCATTGTTCCTTCATTTTGCAGTCATCTACGTGCTTACTGTTCCAGCGCTGACCATCATCAGAAGGTGCTGTTCTCAACATGTATGAGGTACGACCAATAAAAAGAGGTACTGTTATCTTATTCGTGAAAAAGAAAATGAAAATATGTGTAGGATATCGCAGCATACGGAAATAGGATGAGTCTGTAGCAATGAGGAGTGCTTCCAATCAACCGTATTAATCCCATGTCCCACAGCGACAAGCAGCAGATATCCAGTGTTCTGTCAAGGTTCCCTCCATATCAACAGAATCGTGTCAGTCAATCATTATGTGGTAATCAACAGCGTACTCAGTGGATGGTCGGGATTGGAAAGATGCCGTTCATATGGAGTGATGTACTGTAATACACACAACAGTTGATAGCGAGATCAATTTTAGCAATTTTACCCAGAAGCCGGAGAGAGCAATATCCACCACATTCTGCAACCTGTGTAGAAACAGAGTGAGCTGAAATGATGCTATAAGGAGCATGTTTTGTCCACTCGGTGGAAGTGGGAACATGTTGCGTAGCTCCACCACCCATGTAGAAAGTGTGTGGTCAATGTCGAATGAAGTCTGCTCCTGCAACAGAACGACAATACGAACAGTTACGGTGGTGTTTATTGCTGGAAAAATTAGGAAGACTCAGCGTCGAAGCAGTTCCATGTCCCTCAGGATCCATTCACTTCTATCACCCAAACATTCTATCATCGTTATTCTGTACCATCCAGCAGAGAAAAATTACGAACTATAAAACCTCCGTTAATATAATCCAATAGATTTTTACTGCATCTCTCTCTTCTGATATATCGAAAACGAATACCGGCTACATGCCGGCATAGCGCATATGAGGCGATCCTATTAAATATACAGGTATTTATCCATTGGAGCAGGTGGCCAGTGATTGACACTTGCACAGACAAGTGTAAAGTTTCATTGCCTGTATTGTGCGAGATCCTTCTCCCACATGTTATCAGTCGCAGGAGGGGGATGCTGTTCGTTGTTTGATACATTGCTTTTTCGGCTGTAACACGCTTTTACACTGCCAGACATTTCTTCCGCCACGCACTTCGACGTCTGTATTAGAATCTAAACTGACATCAACACTTCTGATCCACTGACTCCACCAGGAAACTAGACATCGCATGGTGCAAATCACATTATTTGGTAATCAACAGCGTACCTGAACTGTTGGACTGGAAAAGATACCGTCAATGTACGGTAATAATAAGCATCACCGTTGATAGCGCGATCAATTTTAGCGTGATTTCAACACTGAACAATTACGTGGTAGCATGTTCACAAATTTCTGTATCATCGCTAAACAGCCCCTCCACTACTTTGTGAGTACCATCACGAATATAAGCAGATGACTGTGAAGCACTTTCATTCATAGTTAACTCTCGAACTTATACACCTAAGTATACCAGACATCGACCTAAATTTCCCTAGCACTTCGATCATAGTGCGTAACTTGCTATCTTCCTCTGTGTAGATGGAAGTCACAGGGCATTCTTGCATTCTTAGGATAAAGTTAGAGACCAGAAGATCTTCTTACATTGTGTTTGACCAACGCTCCCTACAGCTGACCAGAAGTAGACTGTTACATTCCAAATATCGTGTAGGAAGAGTGCAAACCGAGGCTGTAACTGCTGTCCACACCCATCCAAGAGCACAAGATTTCTGCAGATGCGCAAATGTCGAGGAGGTTAACACCCCTTATCGGTGTAAAGTAGATATGAGAGTGTTGTGATGATATAACAGATGGTTAAGAATAAGAAACGGATGGTTTTTATGCATGATGGAGCTCCAGATGGACAGAGTTTGGTTCATTTCACGTAAATCAACTGCGCTAGCAATTCTAAAGTATTGTTCTAGTGTCTTGGGTCATCACTAAGAAGCTATAGGTAGGAGAGAACATAAACACATGCACTACTAAGGTTACATGGTTCTGCACTTAAAACGCTCAATAATGTTAGATCCTTGCGGTTTCCAAACTATTAGCTGTATGGAATGCAACGCTGTTACTATCCCAATGTATGAAATATTGCAGGTTTCTCTACCATAAACTATGGTGATTAACTGTGAAATGAGAAATTACTTCCTTAAAACATCGATTCCTTGTGATGCACGTACAATTTAGCTTTCCTGAGGTGTATAGTCCCCACTATTCACATCCGACCATAGTTCAGAACTTATACTAAGCTCACATCAGTCCTATATTAAATGATCGTTAGTAACGGGGAATGCGTCTTACAAAGAAAGGGACAAACGCATAGCAGCGGTGTTTGACATGTGAAATTACACGTTACTCCACCACTAACTCTATAAACAGAAATCTGTCAAGTAGATGTATATTCAGAGATTGAAGTATGTCATAAGCACCTGTCGCTGTCTTAGAATCACCATAGTTATGAAACTGAAGACTTGATTTTATGCCCAAGATGCGGCAGAGGAACGGAGTACATCGCATAAATCTTCGTTTGTCTAGAGCAATGTGTCCAAACAAGATGGAATTCTGACGACCGAGAGGTTTGCTCTTAACGATCGCAAGTAGACAGAACACGCAGTTGTATGCAAGTCAAATGCAGGTCATGTCACACAATTGATACATCCTGACAGACCAATGGAAAACGTGGTCAAATGACCTGCAGCACCATATCCCTCTCTCTCTAGAATGCACCATCAGTCTACCATTAAATACTACCTCTTTACAGTTCCATCTCACTCTATCACTCCATACAACTACCGCCTCCTCTGCAGTCTTTTAGGATGACAATTTTCCCCAGTACATGTGCTGCGTTATGACCCATTCATTACGAGTGCTGGTTTTTTCATGACAATTCCGTAGTGTAATTAGAACTGTTATGTATTTTTTTCCATCACTTGTGGTCGCATGCACTGGCTTCGATTACTTGGGCTGCAGGGTGGTTTTAGAGCAGACATCTGTAGTGAGCTCTGACATCAAACAAGCGATACTGTATGTTTACAGGTAATATACTTTTTAAACCTCTCTCTGTCCAGCACCAGTATTTTGTCAGTTGAATGCCAAAAGGAGTAAAGATAGTACCTCACATCCCAGTCTTTTTCCCGCCAGCTTGTAGGTGTAGAGTTTGAGTGTGTCTGTCGCTAGGTTAGAGTGGTATTGCGAATTTTTTTCCAGCAAGATAACACCAGTTGTATGGTATCGACAGTTTTTGAGTTGTATTGCGATTTTATGCCGTCCTTGTGTAGCACTATGCATATAGTTGTGTAATTAGGCCTGATATTTGTGATTAATTACGCAGTTAGGATCGATCTTTGTATCAGTTTCCCAACCAAAATAAATAAAGTACACTAACCTAACAATACTCTTCCGCATCTGGACGGATTCTATGTGTTGGGGGTGCTTTTGGGCTTACCGTCCAGGAGCACCCGGGTTCGAGCCGCGGAAAGAGCATGGCCATTTTTAACTTCCTGTCAATTCCATGCGCCTCTGGTGGTTTAATTGTGTTAGGGGTTCACTTAGGATTTCTGCTCATGAGGACCAGGGTTAGAGTCCCAGAAAGGGCACCGCCATTTTTAATTTTCAGTAAATTCCCGGTGGGGGTTGGGGTGGGATGTCAGCACAGCCCTGCGACAAAGAAATTCCCCCCAAAATTCAAAATTCCGGCCAAAATTCGAAATTCCCGCCAACAGGGTAGGGTGGGGGCAGCATGGAGAGGGGGGATGGAGGAGAGGCTAGTGCACATGTGCAGCTGAAGAAACACGTGACATCATCTGGCGGCCAGGGTGGGCGCGGTCAGTGTGGGGGTGGGCGGGAGTGGGGATGATTAATTGATCAATTTAATTAACTTGCATATCAATTTGATATCAAAAGTGTGCTACAAACGCCAACTCCCTACTACTCATAAAATACTTAATTTCAATAGACCCATCCGATGTTGCAATGGATCACTTTTACATACAACATTTACTGTCACAGATGTTAATGTGCTTTCTATCGAGTACACGACAGACACAGAGACGACAGTCCAACTCATCCTGCAATCTCGTGAGCATGTCTGGAATTAATGCACAGAATGCTGTTGGTATTGTAAGTCCCACAGTGGGCTAGTATCTTGAAAAACTGGCCAAAATTGCAAAATCTGCTCCAACATGATAAGAAATGGGTATAATGGGGATTCCGATGTTTCTGATAACGATATTTATATCAAAACTGGAAAAGAAAAATAACAAAATAGTGTACCCAATATGGCGGAAACAATATGGAAATAATTTTTGAAGTGGACAAAAACGTTTTCGGTGAACGTTTATAATTTTAATGGTAAACTATATTGTAAAGTAGCCTGTGTTACTGCCTTTATTACAGAAAATGTTAGTAATAAGAACTGAGAGTTTTGTATGTCTTCTTAAACTTGTTTCCCTTGTACTTCTTGTCATTCTTCTTTCTTTTCTTCTTCATCTTCCTCCTCACCGACGTTTGTATCCTCTTCATCATTCTCAGCATCTGATTCCTCGTAGTCCTCTGCAGTAGGTAGCGAGACGGCAACAGCTACTGACAACAAAGTTTCCACTTTTCTTGGAGGTGTTTTTCTCAAAGAAGAAACATGTAGTAATGAAATATGATTTTACAAAATTAAATTTATCAAGGAAAAGCTTATGGAAATGAAGCAATAAAATTATTCCATTAACAGCAACTTTTATAACTGTAATATATTTAAATTGTTTTTTTATACTTAGTAATTACATTTGTATTTTCCAATAGCTTATTAGAGATGTTGTAGATATAACAGCTGTGTAATTATGGGTGCAAACGTGTTTTATTCGTGTTTTACTAACATTTTCAATGTTGTTTTCTCAATGTAAATAACGGCATTTTGCAACTGTCGCTTAAAAGATGGGTGCAAAGCCGGAGATGCGGCTAGTAGCTGGATTTTAAGGCTGATGGTCGAAGATAACAGTACACACTTAAGGACGGAATGAAGAAGAAGGCGGAATGTCGTGAAATATTAAAATTATTCTCGCTCGTGTTTTTTGATCGCATTCCAGTAATAAGTTAATTAATGAAAACCAACTGTTAATTAATGAGTGAATAATAAAATACGAGTTCTTAATTGAGTAAATAGCTCCTGGAATAGCCCCAGTTAAAAAAAAAAAACCTCTCTGATTTTTCTGAACAAATTATATTTCATCCCAGCGATATTCAACGTTTGGAAGACACAGCTGGCCGCTTGCAAGACCGAGATTTAGTAGTTCCAATAGCTCCGCCATTGCTCAAGCTAATCTATTAAATGAAACTTCATAATTGAGAACTTGTTTTTTGTATTTACGGCCACTTTTTCGGGATTCTGACCGCATGTGCGTCGTAGTACACATGAAGGTGGTAGAAGAGGAGGCAAATAGTCAGTTATTCACCCAGACCCTTAAAAATAAAGTCAGCTAGTGCGAGATCAAAGGATCTTAGTGCAATGCTAGATCCGTACTACTGTTACGGCCGATATGTCTTCGAGGCAACTCATTCTTAAGATATTATCTTTCATGGAGGTGCCATTTCGCTGGCGCTTTTGTTGAAAAATGGAATTTTCGTGATGGTGTATTGAATGAGCTAGTAACGTAGCTGCACTATGAAGACAGCTATCGCCTTGCACACGGAACGGAAACTTAAAACTGGCCTCAATGTCAACGTTTAGCTTCATGTATTTTTAAATGGACCTGAAGTCGCTATCCTCTTTAATTTCAAAGATATAGCTTTGCAATACCCAATGAATCGTTTTGAAACAAATCGTATAAGACAGTGGAAAAGACGAAATAAGAGATACTCTAAGCGCAGCGCCTTCTTTGTGAAGGCAGGGGAGGGTGAATGAAAGCAGGTGGCCAAAAAGAGACCAACGCTTCTCACAGAGAACGAATACCTACAAACTTCTATGATGATGTTAGTGATGCCATGACGAGATTACGCGAAAGGGATTGGGAAGACAGGTAGGAGATTATAAATAGTGAGGAGCAGTGTCATATTTAAGACGCACACGATGACGTGGATGTCCGTTACTGTGTATTGCTACAAGGCATTATCTTTGGGTAGGATCGTAGAGTAAATATCTCTGGAGTGAGCATTGCGTTCTGCGCATGTTTTCAACATTAAACCAGGATTGTCACGTGTTTTCGGGACTTCGCTGTGCGAGTGTGCTTTCTGCAGCGTTTGAAGTTTATAATATCAAAATTTTTTGTTGTGTTTCACCGTTTGTTGATAGTGTAATAGCGAGGGGAATTACTGTTGTAGCTACGGATGCAAAGAAAAATATGTGAAAGGAGGGATAGTAACTTTTCATGGGTACATACCATGTAGCTCTAATTATAGTAATCATATTAGTAGGCGACACAGTATATGTTTGAAAATTTCGAGACGCCTTATAATTAAGGCTTGATTCTGTAGACCTATTTTTCTACGATTTCATGACTACAAAATAGATATTACGGCTCGTACAATAGCTTACAAACAACCGCTTCCTTTCGTAAATTTGCTCCTGGAACAGGAAAGGGAAAGGTTAGTAGTTTCAGTAAATACTATCCTCCATGCATTTATCAGTGACTTGTCGATTATATATATATATAGATTACTCGGTATACTATTTTTTTAATAAACTGGGGGCAAGTACTTAAAATTCGTTAAATAAATACCTCAAAGTGCCACCAGTACGAAAAATTGTGATTTAGGTCGCAAAATGCAGAAATGTACGTCAGGCTCTGTAATACTATAAAGTGCCGTATCATAGCGAAAACTACCAAAAATCGAGTGCATCCGAACTATGACACCTATCGCAAAGAAGCAGAATGTAATATCACTTGCCCTTAAAAGTTACGTAGTTGGTTTATTCCCGGTATCAAATGGATACTGTTAAAATGTCTGCGCAACATATATAAATAAGCCACGACACGTACGAAAAGAATCCGTCTGTACTAGGGATGTAGTGACATTCTAAATATAAAGGGCGCTATACGGACAAACACACGATATCCCGAGATCACGTGACCAGGCCGGCAATGTATGTTGACAACACAAAATCTATTCAGCACATGTGAATGCTCACTCTAGAAATATTTACTCTTGGGTAGCATACACACCAATGACGAGTGGAGAACTGTATTCCCCAATACCTAAATGCCCCCTTCCGTCTCCTCCCACTATTCTGACTCCATCTCACGAACCAAAATGAAAGAAGGTGGCTCATATGCCGCCAGATAACTGCAGAAAGTTTGTTTTGACTTACGGCAGCAGATACGAAGGAGGAGCTAGAGGCAACTCAGGTTTCCAGTCACGCACCTTGCAGCCATTCCGAGGACAAAGTGCAATGAGAAGCTATGGTCTCGCAGCTAGCAGCATTTCAAACAAAACCACACGGAAAATAGGCCGCTGGCTGTCGTTTCTGGACATGAAGCTGCGGGTTAGCTTCCGGAAACCACGTGCAGCCGGTTCGTAGATACTTCGCTAAGCCTACCCATTCATATTTCCGCAAGTGAGAATCAAAGAGAAGAGAAAGAACTCCCTTAAATTTATTTATGTCTGTTCAGCACCTAAGGAACTAACTTATTGCAACTTTTTTTGTTTCAAGAAACTGAGTTACTGAGATTAACAGACTATGGTGCATCAACAGCAGATACCATACGGATCCCAGGAGACGTAGTGAATAAATGTCCCGTTAAGTGCCTGTCGCTACATACAGGGTGATTGTAAGTAAAGTTCACTTTGCAAAACGCTGTAAAAAAGAAAGGTCCAATTCGAACAGAATATGATCGAAAAAAGTGGAAACGTTATGAAATCAAAATTTATCGAAAATTTTACCAGTACATTTCGATTTAAGAGTCAAAACGTAAAAGAGTTCGGCTACAAACGACAAATGCGTCGCAATACGACGGCTATGGTTTGAGTTGCACATTACACCACCTGTATTGTGCAGTGTGCATGACCACACAAGTTTGAGATTCAGCAGTTATGGCATCCTCCACGGCAAGGTCGTACCACATAGGATGGGAAAAATGGTTTTCAATTGTGCTGAAACTTAAAGTCACATAAACAGTATTTTAATTGTCTGAATAAAAAAAACCGCACAAAACCGAAAAATGAAATTGCTTTCTAATTGTCAGACTGGCGCAAGACATGTTCAATATGCTGTTTACCGTTTTCTGCTACAAGCTGAAATCGAGAAACAGTTAGTTCCACAACAGATTCGAATGTCTCTGTGCTCACGTTGAGAAGGCGTTGCGCAATGCGAGACTTCAATCGGAGAATTGAGCACAGCATCTTTCAGATAACTTCACAGCCAGAAGTCATACTCATCAAGAGCAGGTGATATGGACGGTCAGTCCGGAAGAGAAGTGATGGTTGATAATTCGAGTATTTCGAAAATGCCTCTCCAACAGCTATTTCACTGACTGTGGAATGTGTAGAGGATCGCCATGTTGCGCACAACCTACACATACAACTCTTAAAAGAGTTGGAATGGCGTTGGTGCGGTAAAGAGTCTCATAGCGTTATCAGTGACTGTACAGGTAACATGATCCGCAGGACCCATTTTCTCAAAAAATATTAACCTACAATAAACGATGCCGTCAATATGCACCACACCGTTACATTTGCAGAATGAAGCGGTACTGGTTGGTGCTGAAGCTGAAACTGGAACAGGCTCCTCCAACCTAATCGGTGAACATAGATGATGATGATGATGATGATGATGGTGGTGGTGGTGGTGGTGGTGGTGGTAGTAATGTTATCCTGTTTAATGTCAGCAGATATTTAGTGAGAACGATGTCTACCATCTCGGCCGACGTGACTGACGTTCATAGACATTTGCGAACTTTAGTGACAAATATCGATCAACTGGAAATTGTTGGAAGAGCATAAGTTTTGAGATCTATCTCGTTTAACCTATATGGTATTTTCAGATCATCTCAGATTCTGTCGCACAACCAGGAGGTCTGCTCCAAGGAATCTGTATGGGAAAGAGCCCCTGTCACTGGTAGCAAGTGATGAAAGAATCTGACATGTTACTTAAACCAGTGCAAGGCACTTGTTCTGATGGCGAACATTCACACTCACATAGCAGACCATTGGGTGTGAGACGGATGGTGTCGACTCCTTGTCGGTAGTTCCACTAACCTCTTGAAAAAATGGTGTCGGTGTATAGAAACGATAGCCCATTCGCTCATTATTATGTCTGGAGAAATAATTTAACCGGTTGTTTTAATGGAAGACAAAGTAAAAAGTTTACAAGTAGTCGCTGTTTGTAGGTCATACTGTAACTAATGATGACAGTCATGTCGTTACCGAGATTAAGTCATTATCATGTATCTAAAGAAATCTAGCTGTTTGGAGAAAACAGACGTGGTGTGTGTTAGGAAGTGATACTGGCGGTAGACAACAAACTTAAATCAGCTGAAGGAAAAACTGTATTCGCGTGCGAAACACTATCAAGAACGGGATGAAATTTTTTATCGGATTTTGTCTATCGGCCTCCAGACAAATTAGCAAAAACATACCATAAAAACAAACACAGTGCGTGCGTTTCTTAGTCATTCACAGTAGTCTTCTTAATCAAGCACAACATTAAGAAAATTGGAACTGAAAAGCAAAGGTCCCGAGTTCGAGTTTCGGTCCGGCACACAGTTTCAATCTGCCAGGAAGTTTCATGAAAGCGCACACTTTACGGCCGAGGAAGCGTTTCATTCTTGGCAGCTGAGTTTTTGTGAAATTCTAATGAAAGCACTTTCTGAAAATTTTCTGGCGTAAACAGTTCTCAAGATAGCTGCTTTTCATGTGGAAAAGATACCTGATTGAAGTTTTTAACCTGCAATGTACTTGCCTAGAGTATATTTCTAGATCTGCGGGAAGCATTTGACACGGCGAACGTTCATCGGAGAAAATGGTATTGTCAGGGGTGCCAAGGGAAGTGCAGTAAGACCGCTATTGTTCTCTCTATACATAAATGATTTGGTGAACAGGGTGGGCAGCACTCAGCGATTGCTTACTGATAATGTTGTTGTGTACGATAAGGTGTCGAAGCTGAATGACTTTCGGAAGATACAAGACGAATGAGACAAAATTTATAGTTGCTGTAATGGAAGGCAGCTAGCTCTAAATGTGGAAAAACTGTAAGTAATGCGGATGACTAGGAAGAAGAAACCTGTAGTGTTCGATTACAGTATTACCAGTGTCCTGCTTGACACTGAATTTTATTTCTACCTAAAAATTTGAAAATAAAGCAGACTATAAGCGGGAGTTGTAGTGTTAGGGGACTGACTTCTATATACGCTTTTATTCCGGAAACTAAAAAGTACTTTACGTGGCGCAACACATACAAGTATAATAAAATTATGAATATTGTGCAACATCTTTATAGCCATAACCTACTTGTAACAAGCCGTATGAAGGATGGACCTGTATTGCACAGGAGTTATGCAATGATTGCTGGTACTACCGAAACGTGGCTGCCTAAATGCAGACTGGGAGATCACCGAGATCGCCAAAGTTACGTGCATTGCCGGGTTGTTACGCTGCCCAATGTGCTTGAGCGTATTGTTGTTGAGATACATTTTTGAATCTTTAGCTCCAGCGATTTATCCGCAAAGGCAGATTCCTGCTGGTAACTGAATCTGCAGCTTGGCCATGAAATATGATACTATCACATTATACACTGTCTGACAAGGAAACGGAAGTACCTAAGAGCCATGACCGGATGTCAATGTACAGATACATACATTAAAATCGTAATTTCTTGTCAATGGCCACGAGAGTCCACTATTAGTGTTCTGTTTACTTCTGTTTCCAGCCGTTATAGAATAAATGAGGTTAGTGGACAGCGTCAAACGTTGAATGATTACTGTGATGGGAAGGGATATGCTAGGTACTCGAATGACAGCTGTGTCCGCACGTGGCAGAGTTTGAAAGGGGCACCATTGTGAGACTCCATTTGGTCAGCTGGTCGATTCGTGCAATATCCAGATTTGTGAGGCATTCGGATGTGACAGTGGCTCGATGTTGGACTGCATAACCGTTTGCAGTCCAATACTTGTAACAACCACAAAGGAACATCGCCGTGTTGTGCATACAGTAGCCCATTCACATCTGCGCCTGCCATCCGAGAGCAAGTAATGGACTGCCTGCAACGTTCTGTGTCGTTCCCCATCATTGGTCGGAGTGAGTGTTCAATGAAGAACCACGGTTCTGCACGAGACCCACAAGAAAAACAGGCCCTGGCGCTTACGTCACAGCACGTGACACTACAGGCCTTACGAGTGCCAGAAGCCGTCTCCGGCGGGGAGCGCGGAACTATTTCAGTCGAGTTCAATAATTGTTGTCTGCGTTATTAAATGCATGCAAGTTCTCGGAACCATACGATAAAATTAAGACCTTTAGTTGATACATTTTCGGTTAAGTATTGATTTCCCGTGGGCCCTGAATGGAGCCGAGCAATCACGAAGTGTGGAGGACAAGTCTACTAGTGTGACGTCAAACGTTCGTTGCAGGGCCCGTCTACCCCGGATGATCATCGTCGGCGAGTATGGTGACGACTTCACGAAATTTTGAAATTTCAATTATTTTTCTGGTTGAGCTTCATGTTTGTAAAATCCGTCGAATTTTTTATGTAGCGGTAATAATTTATATACAGGGTGGTCCATTGATAGTGACCGGACCATGTGTCTCACGAAATAAGCGTCAAACGAAAAAACTACAAAGAACGAAACTTGTCTAGCTTGAAGGGGGAAACCAGATGTCGCTATGGTTGGGCCGCTAGATGGCGCTGCCGTAGGTCAAACGGATATCAACTGCACTTTTTTAAATAGGAACCCCCATTTTTATTACATATTCGTGTAGTACGTAAATAAATATGAATGTTTTAGTTGGACCACTTTTTTCGCTTTGTGATAGATGGCGCTGTAACAGTCACAAACATATGGCTCAAAATTTTACTCCAACAGTAGGTAACAGGTGGGTTTTTTAAATTAAAATGCAGAACGTAGGTACGTTTGAACATTTTATTTCGGTTGTTACAATGTGATACATGTACCTTTGTGAACTTACCATTTCTGAGTTCGCATGCTGTTACAGCGTGATTACCTGTAAATATCTCATTAATGCAAAAAATATTCAAAATGATGTCCGTCAACCTCAATGCATTTGGCAATACGTGTAACGACATTCCTCTCAACAGCGAGTAGTTCGCCTTCCGCAATGTTCGCACATGCATTTACAATGCGCTGACGCATGTTGTCAGGCGTTGTCGGTGGATCACGATAGCAAACATCCTTCAAATTTCCCCACAGAAAGAAATCCGGGGACGTCAGATCCGGTGAACGTGCGGGCCATGGTATGGTGCTTCGTAGACCAATACACCTGTCATGAAATATGCTACTCAATACCGCTTCAACCGCACGCGAGCTATGAGCAGGACATCCATCATGTTGGAAGTACATCGCCATTTTGTCATGCCGTGAAACATCTTGTAGTAACATCGGTAGAACATTACGTAGGAAATCGGTATACATTGCACCATTTAGATTGCCATCGATAAAATGGGAGCCAATTATCCTTCCTCCCATAATGCCGCACCATACATTAACCCGCAAAGGTCGCAGATGTTCCACTTGTCAAAGCCATCGTGGATTTTCCGTTGCCCAATAGTGCATATTATGTCGATGTACTTTACCGCTGTTGGTGAATGACGCTTCGTCGCTAAATAATACGCGTGCAAAAAATCTGTCATCGTCCCGTAATTTCTCTTGTGCCCAGTGGCAGAATTGTACACGACGTTCAAAGTCGTCGCCGTGCAATTCTTGGTGTATAGAAATATGATACGGGTGCAATCGATGTTGATGTAGCATTTTCAACACCGACGTTTTTGAGATTCCCGATTCTCGCGCAATTTGTCAGCTACGGATAATGTACGGATTAGCGGCGACCGCAGCTAAAACAACTACTTGGGCATCATCATTTGTTGCAGGTCGTGGTTGACGATTCACATATGGCTAAACACTTCATGTTTCCTTAAATAACGTAACTAGCACGCGAACGCTCCGGACACTTAGATGATGTCGTCCAGGATACCGAGCAGCATACATAGCACAAGCCCGTTGGGCATTTTGATCACAATAGCCATACATGAACACGATGTCGACCTTTTCCGCAATTGGTAAACGGTCCATTTTAACACGGGTAATGTATCACGAAGCAAATACCGTCCGCACTGGCGGAATGTTACGTGATCCCACATACTTATACGTTTGTGACTATTACAGCGCCATCTATCACGAAGCGAAAAAAGTGCTCCAAGTAAAACATTCATATTTCTTTACGTACTACACGAATATGTAATAAAAAAATGAAGTTTCGTGTTTAAAAAAACGCAGTTATTATCCGTTTCACCTATGGCAGCGCCACCTATCGGGCCAACCATAGCGCGATCTGGTTTCCCCGTTCAAACTAGACGAGTTTCGTTCTTTGTAGTTTTTTGGTTTGACGCTTATTTCGTGAGATATTGGGCCTGGTCACTATGAATGGACCACCCTGTATAATCAGGGATTATATTATGAACTAGACAGTTTTTATTAAATCTTATATTGAGAACTGCCTTTCAAGTTTCACTGAGGTACTCCAGCAATTACCACAGAGCATCCTAGGGAATGCCTACTGGGACTGGGAGCAAAACTGTAAGATAAACACTCTGTTTTAGTAAAGGTATTTATAAACTTAGTTGCACAAAGTATGTGGTGTTCGTGTGTGCTTCTGGACAACTAACGAGAATGGAAACGAAAAACGTTTTTCGAAAGCCAAAAGTATGTCATTACAAACAGAATTACGTCTAGATATAATGTGATGTGTTAACTCGCCATCCTAATTCACATTAAATCATTTAGTAGGGGATGGCAAGCTAGCAGTATCCGAAAATGTACAGAAGCTGATGCATAACCGTATCATGTAAAAAAATTATGATAATGCGAACAAGAAACAAAGACTACTTTTAGGCATACTTTTGGTAGAATAATTATCACTTACAGCACGTTCACATTTTAGAGATATGAATAAAGATAAGTCACTGACGATGGCACAAAGGTGCTGAAACCTGATACAGGTTCATATTCTTCCATGGCCAGCGTCCTATTGAATTAAATATTTCGGGCATTGGGTTGCGTCATTATAAAATACTAAAGCTACTATGTAAGGTGTCAAACAAAAAACACACTGTAGGTAATTAGCCTACTCACACCATATAGAATTCATATGCTTTCCACTGTGTGACAGCCTAGTGCGCTGTATCTAGCTATGACATCATGAATGTTTCGCAATACCTTAAAAGCAAAGTAAATAATCTCAAAAGTTATGTCAGGAATGATGCTAAAATAATAATGTGTTTGGGTTCAGTTTAGTAACTCCAGTGATTTGTTCTCAGTTTGCGTATGTTGTATTTTCACGTGTCGCCGCAGGACAGACCTTCTATCAGTAGTAGCGTGGCGTTTTATGAGTATTAATATCAAATTTTGGAGAGCATTTACTTTGAACATTTACATCGATAACGATTATTGAACAGTTTCGTTATCTAGGGATAATAGGATCAGCCCATTAGACTCTGAACAGCTCTGGTACTACAATAGCTGATAGTAGAATTGCTAGGGTAAACATTTATCTGGAATTATACGCTTTATCATTTTCAGAATATAGTGAAAATTGTTATGGTAAACTGCATTTTCTATGAATCCCAGACATCCTAAATCCTCAGAGTAATGGACATCAATGATCGATAACTCTACGTCTTCATCAGAGTGGGCACAGTGAACTTTAATTACAGGCATCATGTTTCTTCTAATCACTTTCTGGTTGCCTACATTGTAGTTAGAGAGCCTATGTTGAGAACGGCAACTGGTCAATAGAAATTTAAATTTTCCACCGGCCGCTCCACAACACGTCTCACTGAATTCTTGAAACAAATCCGGTTAAATTCCCACGACATAGTTACGTCAAAATGTACGAATTTTTGATAGACAAAGTGAATAAACAAGCCAGCATTTTGTGAATATAAGCCACTAACACTCACACCAATAATTGCACGCAAGTAATTTCCCAGACCGGTGCTACGAGACGCAATTCTGAGGGAAGGAGAATTTTACAACGGCTACACCTGTCTCAATAATAGGCCGAAAGACACACAGCAGGATATCTAGCGTGCCCACGTTCTGCAACAGAAAATAATAAACTGTACTGAGTTGGCAGATACTGCTTACACTGTGTGTACAATTGACGTTTATGATTGTTAGGGGAAATACGTAACTCAAGCAAGTGAGAAAAAGTGGTGTGAGGAGCACTGCTTATTGAATAAGGGAGAAAATATTAAACACGTTGGTAAACCACAAGGTTGAAGCTAATACGAAGCAGAAATTAATTTAATAGTTATTGTACTCTAGAAGCGTGTCGTCTAGAATGTACCTTGACATTATCGGACTAAAAAAAATTAATTAGCAACAATTTTTATGACTCGGATTTTCTACGTGTTGCAGTGTTAATGTCGCTGTGCATTTACAATGTTGTGCATAATTCGTAACATGTCGTCAAATGATTACGTGATTGCACTGTTTTATTAGTTACCAATATAATATCAAAGTGTTTAAGAGACCTTCACTGACGCCTGAGAATGAAAAAAGGAAAAGGTCGCAAGAGAGCTAACCGCAGAGTTCCTTTCAATGATCATTTGTCTGCATAATTCTCCTAACTATTTATTTCTTTCCGTAAATGTTTATACTATATTATGTAGTTTTTCAGATGAAATTTTTTTTATCTTCTGGTAAACCTTCCGGGATGTAAGGTCTTGGTCCATGAAACTCTTCAGCTCCTAACGTTTCGTCCAGAGCTGCGCTGGACATCTTCAGAGGGGTGTTTCTCCTCCGGTGAGTCTTGCCGACTGACGGGTCGGACGTCTGAGAGCGACTTATGTATTGTAGAAAGTGGGCGTGACCAGAGTTACACGTGATATGCAGAGATAACCTTTGTCAGAGATAAAACTTAACTATCGATCGTAATTCGTCACGGATAAAACTGTCTAGCAATTCTGTAGTGCTACTGTCCAAATATCACTAAGTTTCATGGTCTCTTCTTTCCGATTACAATTATCCCTATGTTTATATATTTCAATTGCTTCTCTACAAAGCCGTGGGTAATAGTTCGTCGTCGTAGATAAAATTTTTGTTTCGCAAAACTTCACTTGATGATTTCCTGGCTGAAAAGCGTGTTCTGCTACAGCCGATTTATCTGTTTTTCCTAATCGGCAAAGACTTCTGTGTTCTTTTAACCGTGTATTTACGCTTCTTTTTGTTGTTCCAACATAAACTTTACCACATGTACACGGAATTTTATATACGCCACTGGCTGATAGAGGAGCGCGTTTATCTTTTACAGACCGAAGAACGTGACAAATTTTCTTCGTTGGTCTAAAAACAGGTCTAATATCATGTTTACTTAAAATCTTTCCAATCTGATCCGTTACTTTCTTTATAAAAGGGAGAGAGACTGTATTCTTCCATCGTTTTTCGGACTTGTCCTTAAGCTTTTGTTGTTTGGGTGCAGAATTCTGCTTACTTCTTTCTTTGAGTAGCCATTTTTCTCAAAAGCGTGCTTCAGATGTTTTAATTCGTCGTCTAGATACTCCGGCGTGCAAATCCGTCTGGCTCTGTCAACAAGACTTGTAATCACACCTCTTTTTTGTTTTGGATGGTGGTTAGAGTTTTTATGTAAGTATCTGTCTGTGTGCGTTATTTTTCTAAAAACCTGTTGTTTCAAGCTTCCATCCGTCTGTCTCATAACTAAAACATCCAAAAACGGTATTTTGTTATCATTTTCTCTCTCCATGGTAAACTGGATTCTTGGATTTATATTATTAAGGTAATCAAAAAATTCGCCTAAGGCTTCTCTACCATGTGGCCAGACCACAAATGTATCGTCTACATACCGATACCAGCGAGATGGTTTCTTATCTGCTTTTTCCAAGGCTGACTTCGAATTTCTCCATGTAGAAATTAGCTACTGCAGGACCCAATGGGTTACCCATTGCTACGCCAGTAAGTTGTTCATAAAACTCATTATTCCACTGGAAATGACTGGAAGTAAGACAGTGTCTGAAAAGAGCGGTCAGATCTTCTGGAAAAATATCCGTTATAAAATCCATAACTTCATTAACTGGAATCATAGTAAATAAAGATACTACATCGAAACTTACCAAAATTTCTTCACGAGTCAGAATTAAACCTTCAATTTTCTCTATAAAATGGCGTGACTCCTTTATATATGAGTCCGTTTTTCCAAAATATGGTTATAAGCGAGTTGTTAGATATCTTGCTATTTCGTACGGATATTTTTCCAGAAGTTAAGTTTTATCTCTGACAAAGGTTATCTCTGCATATCACGTGTAACTCTGGTCACGCCCACTTTCTACGATACATAAGTCGCTCTCAGACGTCCGACCCGTCAGTCGGCAAGACTCACCGGAGGAGAAACACCCCTCTGAAGATGTCCAGCGCACCTCTGGACGAAACGTTAGGAGCTGAAGAGTTTCATGGACCACGACCTTACATCCCGGAAGGTTTACCAGAAGATATGTCATCCGGTCGTGAAAGCCTTCATACTAAAATTTTTTTAACCAGAGATAAAGTGTTGGGGCATCGGAGGTTATTAATTACTTAATAACGTTCTTGATGACGGCGACCAATTTTACAGTACACTGTAGAACACTTATTAGATCCCTTCCTTTGGTGCACTACTGGGGCTTTTAAAATTAGGGAACGCAAAGATTAGTCCAAACTCACGGAAAATCCGTCCGCTGTAAGATAGACAAGGAATATAATTTCGGACCGGGACACTATTGTCCGAGGTCTAAATTAAAATTACTTCAAACCTCATTTCCAAGCAAAGTCCTGGTAGATTTCTTTTTGATATTAGTCAACTGCAAAACTGGAAATGTTCTGTCTAACTTTCACAGTTGTAGTATTTTCGCATCTCACAGCCTACTATATGGGATATGGCTAATGAAAACCAAGTTACATATTGGGCCGAATCCTGCAATAGTCCACCACACCCTCGTTGATAATAAAAAGAAAAAAGTATCAGTAGAAAATAATACTGAAATTATCATTGTCAGAGAAGATTTCAGACGAAGCGTGTACATATTCAGAACAGCTCACAAGAAGTTAAGCGATATGTTTTACCCAGTTACGCGTCCCATTGTGACATGAATCAACTAGTCGCAGGTGATCTGCTACCTTCTCTCCTTTCGAGTTTTGTGTACCACTGTATATTAAGGACAAATGGTGGTCATCCGATGCTTTTATGTAAATTCATGCCCTAGCACAGTTTCATTGTTGGAACTATTCTAACAATAGATTCCGCGCGCGCATGGATGTCGTACATACGAACATCGAAATACCCTTGCAGGAAACATGTATCTCTCAGAGATCGATTATTCTGCCTGACCGTATCAGGATTCCATTTAACGTTTCCACTTCGTTCTGCTGCTCGTAACTCGCTGAGTTTTGCGTAAGACCGACATCTCTGACATATTAGGGAGAGCACATATTCAAGCATACCTGTGCAATTTTAATCGCATGAAGCACAGCTGGTTCTTGGAAAGCAAAATGGGTTGGGTGTTGTAGCTTCTAAACGCCAGTGTAATCAAGGACAGTTTCATAGAAATAACAACAGTATGCGCTGTGGTACGATTGGGCCTACTGAAGAAGGCCCTTAACGGTACTCTTGCCGGTGCCCAGATAATGGGTCAAATAAAGCCTCTTCAAACCGAAATTTACCTTACCCGACACCAGGTGTAGAATCATGAAATTTGAATTTCCCTGTAGATGATGTTGGTCGCCAGTGTAGGGCCCGCAAGACCGCGTCTGTAGCGCCATCTCGTTCCTGTAACGGCTGACGATAAATGTCAACACACAGTAATTGAAGTTTTTGATACCGGTATCAGTTTCCAACCGGTAAACATGTCAAGTTTTGTGCCTACGAACTACGATTTGAGGACAGCAATGGGTTTCTATTATCATTTGAAGAAAACTGCTGCAGAATCGTATCGAATGTTTGTCGAAGCTTTCGATGAACATGCTCTTGGAAAAACACAGTATTTCGAGTGGCTCAAAAAATTCAAAAGCGCTGATTTTGAAGTGAGAAACGACGAGCGCGGGAAACCACCGAAAAAATTCGAAGACAACGAATTGCAAGCCTTATTGGATGAAGATGATACTCAAACTCAACAGGAACTCGCGGAACAATTGAATTTGACGCATAGAACCGCTTCTCTTCTGTTGAAAGCTGTGGAAAAGGCGCAGAAAGTGGGAAACTGGGTTCCGCATGAACTGAATGAAAGACAGTAAGAAAATCGAAAGACCACTTGTGAAATGCTGCCCGCCAGATACAAAAGAATGTCTTTTCCACATCGAAAAATGGATATATTTTGAGAAGCCTAAGCGTTGTAAATCATAGGTGAACCCAGGCAAACCATAGGTATCCACTGCAAGGCCAAACAGCTTTGGAAAGAAGACAATGCTCTGTGTTTGGTGTGATCAGAAGGGTCTCATCTATTATGAGCTGCTAAACCCTGGCGAAGCCGTTGACACTGGTGGCTACCAACAGCAAATGATCAATTTAAATCTATGATTACGTGAAAAACGACCGAAATATGGAAAAAAGCTACACAAAGTCATATTGCTCCAGGGTAACTCCCTGTCACACACAGAAAAACGTGTCAGAGAAACGATAGAGGCGTTCAGTTTGGAAATTCTAGGGTATGCAGCTTATTCTCCAGACTTGGCTCCGTCCAATTATCATCTGTCTGGATGACTGGGACACGCTGTCACTGAACAACGCCTCAATTCGTATAAAAATGTATGAAAACGGCTCGCTGACTGCTTCGCTTCTAAAGAAGGACTGTTTTCTGGCGTGACATTCATAGCCTGCTGGAATGGTGGGAGATATGTATATATAGCAGTGGAGATTAAATTGAATAAAATATGGTTTATCAGTTTCAAAATACAGACGTGTAATTATTGCAGTCAGATTCTGGTTTCTTACTTCTACACCTGGTAATGCTGTGTGGCGCCATATAGACGGGATCTCTGCTAAAATTCCTGCTTGTTCTAACTGAAAAAAGTGTGAGCAAGCCACTCATCATCATGCACATGAGGAGGGGAAGTAGCATGGATTAATCTACAAAAGAGAGAGAAAAAAATCGCCCAACATAATGCCAGGCGTGTACCATCCCAAACACGCATCTGTTAGTGCTACTAAGGCAGTGTAAAAGGCCGACCGTTGTGGCCGAGCGGTTCTAGGGGCTTTAGTCTGGAATCGCGCGACCGCTACGGTAGCAGGTTCGAATCCTGCCTCGGGCATGGATGTGTGTGATGCCCTTAGGTTAGTTAGGTATAAGTAGTTCTACGTTCCAGGGGACTGATGACCTCAGATGTTAAGTCCCATAGTGTTCAGAGCCATTTGAACCGTTTTCAGTGTAAAACCCTGTAGCATGCTGCTAGAACTGATAAACTAAAGGTGACATTCATATTGAAATGTATTCCACCATGCGGATCTTGGACATTTTACATATCCAAATAATCTTCTCTTGTGCAGTCACCTTTATTGGGGATTTCACAGCCCATGGGCAGATGCGGCGGCCTGCAAAATTATTATCTGACCGCTAGAAAACTGCTGAAGTGATAGCCCAGCGCAGTGGACTGGTGGTTCTACCTGCGCCCTTCTGTGTGAATGGAAGTGGCGCCTTGTGAAAATAGGAGGGGGCGAGGCAGTATCAATACTATCCAATCCTGCCTAACATTGTCTGTCGTAGATATTACTTCCACAGAGAACGTCTCCACGCCAGCCGTCGAACCAATGTGGGCCACCCGGTCTCACCTCCAGTTGGCCACAACCTGTGTAACCAGTGGTATGTTTACCTCATTAGAAATCACGCTGCCGGCGTTTGAAATGGCGCCATCCAGATGGGGCTTCTTGCATGCTGATATCACCTGACTCCAGAGTGTCTCCGAGGGGCCATTGGTTCGCAGTCCTCGCCTGGGTGCCTCCAGCACCTGACCTACTGCTGGCTCAATGATGCTGCAATCTTCGCCCCTGGGTTCGGCGCAGCGCGTGCCTTGCTTCTATACTGCTGCCTGGCGCTAAGGATCTTGCCTGCCAGCTTCTGTCACTGCCGGCCAACACACCCACTATGCGGTATCGGCACCTGACGCAGCGCCTCTGGGACTTGGTTACAGCACAAGGCCGCCGCACCTGTGTGCTTAGCTGAGCGAAGCAATTACGGCCGTCGGCTCAGGCTACTTCGTGTTTGCTGGGGCACACTCCGTAACCAAGGGTCACTGCACGCCACCACGAAGCCGACAGTGGTGGTAGTATAGCTTCTGTTGTTGATACCATGGATTTAATGATTCTACGACTGTCGAGGAACTAGTATTTCACAACCACCACCTAGCCAACCATCCTGAAATGAGATCGTGAAAAATTATGATATAAATAAAACTCAGACTATTTTGTCACCTGACTCTTTTTGTTGGCTGCATCTCCTTGTGCACTACGACTGTCAACACAGCGCTGCGAATTTCGAACCATTTCAGTGAGACGATCATAATCGCAATATTGCGCTCATGATTGAGGGTCGCCAAGGAGACACTGACACAAAGCGGTAGCACGTTGGAGATTTACTTCCAAGGTATGGCAGACTACTACACTGACAAGGAAGCCCCTGTGTTCAAGGTTGTCTATCATGCAACCGCAATATCGGCTGCTAATGACATCAGGGGATGGGACTGTAGGTACCCAATAGTGAGCGCAGCATGAGCCTACGGGGGGTTCTTAAATTGTTTAGTCGACGAGCAACTTGCAATAGTGTTACAGTGCTAGTGGCGTTGATATAAAGCAGAGCAATTAGAACGATAAACTAATCAAATATTGCATTATAACCACAACAACAGCTAACGAAGTTGACATTTCGTTAGAAAAGAACCCAAAGAATTTCTCAGAATGAGAAAAAATTGACAGATGAAACATTAGCATTTCTGCAAGATGAGTCAGTGGCATGTGTGATGTCGTGTACGCTTGACTGTGCGGACAATCTACATGAGGAGAACAATGATGACGATACGTGCTTAACAAGTGAAAGTGACACTAAAACAGGTGTCGAGGCATCTAGTTCACTTCCTCGTCGGATAGCGAGCCACAAATCCTGTGTCCAGTGAAAGGTAGTAACGAAAAATCGTTGTCCAAGCAGCGGGTAGTAAACATAACTACATACATGGAAGATAATCCCAGCATAGTGCAAAAACAGTAATGAACAGATTTCGAATAAGTCTGTAGCAATATGACCGTGTACTACGTAAGAGAAACTACGAATATTGAAGGTAGGACGAGATCCACTTTTTTCGAAAACTGGTGTTTGCGCGTTTCAAGGATCTACATCTACATCTACATCATACTCCGCAAGCGGAGGGTACTTTCTATCTGATCCCTCCAACACTGTTCCACTTGTGAACAGTGCGTGAGAAGAATTATTGACGTAATGCCGTGCGGTTAAAGGCGCTGCAGTCTGGAACCGCAAGATCGCTACGGTCGCAGGTTCGAATCCTGCTTCGGGCATGGATGTTTGTGATGTCCTTAGGTTAGTTAGGTTTAACTAGTTCTAAGTTCTAGGGGACTAATGACCTCAGCAGTTGAGTCCCATCGTGCTCAGAGCCATTTTTTGAATTATTGACGTAAGGCTCTCTATCGGCTCTAATTTCTCCAATTTTCCCATCGTGGTCAATACGCGAGATGTATGTGGGGGGAAGTAACATGTTGTCCGACTCCTCCTGAAAAGTGCTGTCCCGAAATTTCAATAGTAAATCTCTCCGTGCTGCACAGCGCCTCTCTTGTAACGTTCGCCAGTGGAGTTTGTTTAGCGTCTTCGTAACAATCTCTCGCCGACTAAACGATCCCGTGACGAAACGCGCCGCTCTTCGTTACATCTACTCTATCTTCTCTATCGGTCCTACCCGATAGGATGTACTCAAGAATCGGACGAACAAGCGCCTTATAAGCCACTTCTTTCGTGGATGAGTTACATTTCCTTAAGATTCTTCCGATGAATCTGAGTCTTGCGTCTGCTTTTCCCACTATCTGTTATATATGATCATTCCACTTAAGGTCACTCTGGATGGTTACGCCTGGATATTTTACGGCAAACTGTCTCCAGCTGTTTGTCATCAATAGTGTAGCTCTATAATAGTGGATTTCTTTTCCCATTTATGCGCAATAACTTACATTTATTCACTTTCGGGGTCAACTGCCAGAGTCTGCTCCATTTATCAATTTTGCAAATTCTTGCTATCTTCTGGAGTTGCTACTTTGGTATAGACAACTGCATCATTTGCGAATAGCCTTAAAGAGCATCCTACGCTTTCTACTAGGTCATTTATATGTATTGTAAAATGCAACGGTGCTATCACCCTTCCCTGTGGTACTCGGGAAACTAACTTTGCATCTGTCCATTTAGTTCCGTTAAGAGCGACGTGTTGCGCTCTATCTGCAAGAAAGTCTTCAATCCAATCGTAAGTCAGCTCCGATACCCCGTAGGTTCGTATGTTTTTCATTAAGCGGCAGTGCGGGACAGTGTTAAATGCCCTACTGAAATCAACGAACACGGCATCAACCTGAGCGCCGTTGTCCGCTGCGCTGTGGATCTCATGGAGGAACAGAGCGAGCTGAGTTTCGCAGGATCTGTGTTTGCGGAATCCATGTTGATTTTTATAGATGAGATGTTCATTTTCCAAAAACGTCATAATTCTTGATCATAAAACGTGTTCCATAATTCAACAACAGATTGACGCCAACGACATGGGTCAATAATTGTGTGGATCTTCCTTACGGCCTTTCTAAAAAACGGGAATGACCTGCGCTTCTTTCCAGTCATTAGGTGCCTTTCGTTGCTCAAGCGATCTACGATAAATTTTTGATAGAAGGGGAGCAAGTTCTTTCTCATAATCGTTATAGATTGTTATTGGTATCTCTTCTGGTCCTGTAACATTTCCACTGTTAAGCGATTGTAGCTGCTTTTCAATTCGGCGATCGGTTATCTCAAGACATCCAGAACAATTGCATGGGGGCTTAATTAAAAGAATAAGATGCAATAATTTTAGTAGCTGTGTGACTGGTTACGAAGTCTCGTGACCGGTTGGCCCTGACTATTATTAGCACGCAATTTGACTGCATAAAATAAAAATAAAGAATGACAAGGAATTTCCGTTAACACAATTGATTAATTAAGTCCCCTGCAACTATAAAAACTACGAAACAACAAAGCACAAGTGTAACGGTTCTGTGTTTGGTAGTGTGACTCAACGTATATGTATCTGGCTCGGTTCTTTCTCAAAACGACAAAATATTTTGAACACCATTTATAATGAACTAATTGAAAAACCAGAAATGCTATAATTGCACATAGAAACCAGAATTACAAGTCTAATACATGAACACGAGCCAGATGCTTTGTTGACTGTACATGTGACCAAGAGGCATTGTCATTAAAGAAATCTGTAATACCTATTTACCTCATTATATATTGAAGAAAATTTTCCATTAAACCAGCATCATAAATTAAAAGCCCATCTCCTTTTCAAATACACTATGATAACTGCAACATCTTCCACCTATACATTACACCAATCGAACAGCATCTGCTCTCTCGCCCAACAGAACAACAACTGCACCCGACATGCCCTGAACTACTACTGCTCCAGTGGAGGCGGCGGAATAATAATCTTTGGAGCAATCTCTGGCGCTGTGAGTCAGTGTAGCTACCTTTCACAATGCCACACGATTCACTGTCTCTGGCACCAGTTATGATGACATAACACTCATTGTCTATACCTGAGAAGTTGAAGTCACCCCCTATTACAATGGCATGATCAGGAAAATTACTAATGATATTCTGCAAGCTCTGACTGAAGCGCTCTACAACTACAGATCCTGACGAAGGTGGTCTATACAAGCGTCCGATCACAATTTTTGACCGTTCTTTGATACTCAACTTCACCCAGATTAATTCACACTCGTAATCCGTGATAACCTCGATAGATTTTATCGAATCGTTTACTGCAATAAACACGCCGCCACCTTTTCCTGGATGCTCCTGCAGTTTACTAAAATCATATTAATCTTTTCTATCTCTGATCTGCGAGGACCACGATTCTCTGAGGTCGCTGCGGTTGATGTAACAGGCAAATCGCTTTGCTCCCAAATGGAGGGGTTCTCTAACCAAAACAAGCTCCACGTGCACGTCACACGCACTCCGCCTCCCTAGTAGCCGCTTCCTGAGTGTATTGCACGCCTGACCTATTAAGGGGAACCCTACAATTGTGCACCCGATAGCGGAGATCGAGAGATTCCCATCGTATACCGTCTCAGAGCCGTCTCAGTGACTGGCTTAGACCTTTCACGCTGCTCCAAACCAGAGGACCGCGATCAACACTGGATACGTTGCTACAAGTAGACAGCTTAGCCTGCACTCCGCGTGCGTTGATAGTTGGTTTCACCAAATCAGCTAGCCGCCGAAAGGAGCCAAGGATGGCCTCAGAACCTCTTTGCTCCCAAATGGAGGGGTTCTCTAACCAAAACAAGCTCCACGTGCACGTCACACGCACTCCGCCTCCCTAGTAGCCGCTTCCTGAGTGTATTGCACGCCTGACCTATTAAGGGGAACCCTACAATTGTGCACCCGATAGCGGAGATCGAGAGATTCCCATCGTATACCGTCTCAGAGCCGTCTGAGTGACTGGCTTAGACCTTTCACGCTGCTCCAAACCAGAGGACCGCGATCAACACTGGATACGTTGCTACAAGTAGACAGCTTAGCCTGCACTCCGCGTGCGTTGATAGTTGGTTTCACCAAATCAGCTAGCCGCCGAAAGGAGCCAAGGATGGCCTCAGAACCTCTTTGCTCCCAAATGGAGGGGTTCTCTAACCAAAACAAGCTCCACGTGCACGTCACACGCACTCCGCCTCCCTAGTAGCCGCTTCCTGAGTGTATTGCACGCCTGACCTATTAAGGGGAACCCTACAATTGTGCACCCGATAGCGGAGATCGAGAGATTCCCATCGTATACCGTCTCAGAGCCGTCTGAGTGACTGGTTTAGACCTTTCACGCTGCTCCAAACCAGAGGACCGCGATGAACACTGGATACGTTGCTACAAGTAGACAGCTTAGCCTGCACTCCGCGTGCGTTGATAGTTGGTTTCACCAAATCAGCTAGCCGCCGAAAGGAGCCAAGGATGGCCTCAGAACCTCTTTGCTCCCAAATGGAGGGGTTCTCTAACCAAAACAAGCTCCACGTGCACGTCACACGCACTCCGCCTCCCTAGAAGCCGCTTCCTGAGTGTATTGCACGCCTGACCTATTAAGGGGAACCCTACAATTGTGCACCCGATAGCGGAGATCGAGAGATTCCCATCGTATACCGTCTCAGAGCCGTCTGAGTGACTGGTTTAGACCTTTCACGCTGCTCCAAACCAGAGGACCGCGATCAACACTGGATACGTTGCTACAAGTAGACAGCTTAGCCTGCACTCCGCGTGCGCTGATAGTTGGTTTCACCAAATCAGCTAGCCGCCGAAAGGAGCCAAGGATGGCCTCAGAACCTCTTTGCTCCCAAATGGAGGGGTTCTCTAACCAAAACAAGCTCCACGTGCACGTCACACGCACTCCGCCTCCCTAGTAGCCGCTTCCTGAGTGTATTGCACGCCTGACCTATTAAGGGGAACCCTACAATTGTGCACCCGATAGCGGAGATCGAGAGATTCCCATCGTATACCGTCTCAGAGCCGTCTGAGTGACTGGCTTAGACCTTTCACGCTGCTCCAAACCAGAGGACCGCGATCAACACTGGATACGTTGCTACAAGTAGACAGCTTAGCCTGCACTCCGCGTGCGTTGATAGTTGGTTTCACCAAATCAGCTAGCCGCCGAAAGGAGCCAAGGATGGCCTCAGAACCTCTTTGCTCCCAAATGGAGGGGTTCTCTAACCAAAACAAGCTCCACGTGCACGTCACACGCACTCCGCCTCCCTAGTAGCCGCTTCCTGAGTGTATTGCACGCCTGACCTGTTAAGGGGAACCTTTCAATTGTGCACCCGATAGCGGAGATCGAGAGATTCCCATCGTATACCGTCTCAGAGCCCTCTGAGTGACTGGTTTAGACCTTTCACGCTGCTCCAAACCAGAGGACCGCGATCAACACTGGGTACGTTGCTACAAGTGGACAGCTTAGCCTGCACTCCGCGTGCGTTGATAGTTGGTTTCACCAAATCAGCTAGCCGCCGAAAGGAGCCAAGGATGGCCTCAGAACCTCTTTGCTCCCAAATGGAGGGGTTCTCTAACCAAAACAAGCTCCACGTGCACGTCACACGCACTCCGCCTCCCTAGTAGCCGCTTCCTGAGTGTATTGCACGCCTGACCTATTAAGGGGAACCCTACAATTGTGCACCCGATAGCGGAGATCGAGAGATTCCCATCGTATACCGTCTCAGAGCCGTCTGAGTGACTGGCTTAGACCTTTCACGCTGCTCCAAACCAGAGGACCGCGATCAACACTGGATACGTTGCTACAAGTAGACAGCTTAGCCTGCACTCCGCGTGCGTTGATAGTTGGTTTCACCAAATCAGCTAGCCGCCGAAAGGAGCCAAGGATGGCCTCAGAACCTCTTTGCTCCCAAATGGAGGGGTTCTCTAACCAAAACAAGCTCCACGTGCACGTCACACGCACTCCGCCTCCCTAGTAGCCGCTTCCTGAGTGTATTGCACGCCTGACCTATTAAGGGGAACCCTACAATTGTGCACCCGATAGCGGAGATCGAGAGATTCCCATCGTATACCGTCTCAGAGCCGTCTGAGTGACTGGTTTAGACCTTTCACGCTGCTCCAAACCAGAGGACCGCGATGAACACTGGATACGTTGCTACAAGTAGACAGCTTAGCCTGCACTCCGCGTGCGTTGATAGTTGGTTTCACCAAATCATCTAGCCGCCGAAAGGAGCCAAGGATGGCCTCAGAACCTCTTTGCTCCCAAATGGAGGGGTTCTCTAACCAAAACAAGCTCCACGTGCACGTCACACGCACTCCGCCTCCCTAGTAGCCGCTTCCTGAGTGTATTGCACGCCTGACCTATTAAGGGGAACCCTACAATTGTGCACCCGATAGCGGAGATCGAGAGATTCCCATCGTATACCGTCTCAGAGCCGTCTGAGTGACTGGTTTAGACCTTTCACGCTGCTCCAAACCAGAGGACCGCGATCAACACTGGATACGTTGCTACAAGTAGACAGCTTAGCCTGCACTCCGCGTGCGCTGATAGTTGGTTTCACCAAATCAGCTAGCCGCCGAAAGGAGCCAAGGATGGCCTCAGAACCTCTTTGCTCCCAAATGGAGGGGTTCTCTAACCAAAACAAGCTCCACGTGCACGTCACACGCACTCCGCCTCCCTAGTAGCCGCTGCCTGAGTGTATTGCACGCCTGACCTATTAAGGGGAACCCTACAATTGTGCACCCGATAGCGGAGATCGAGAGATTCCCATCGTATACCGTCTCAGAGCCGTCTGAGTGACTGGCTTAGACCTTTCACGCTGCTCCAAACCAGAGGACCGCGATCAACACTGGATACGTTGCTACAAGTAGACAGCTTAGCCTGCACTCCGCGTGCGTTGATAGTTGGTTTCACCAAATCAGCTAGCCGCCGAAAGGAGCCAAGGATGGCCTCAGAACCTCTTTGCTCCCAAATGGAGGGGTTCTCTAACCAAAACAAGCTCCACGTGCACGTCACACGCACTCCGCCTCCCTAGTAGCCGCTTCCTGAGTGTATTGCACGCCTGACCTGTTAAGGGGAACCTTACAATTGTGCACCCGATAGCGGAGATCGAGAGATTCCCATCGTATACCGTCTCAGAGCCCTCTGAGTGACTGGTTTAGACCTTTCACGCTGCTCCAAACCAGAGGACCGCGATCAACACTGGGTACGTTGCTACAAGTGGACAGCTTGGCTTGCACCCCGCGTCCGTTGATAGTTGCTTTCACCAAATCAGCTAGCCGCCGAAAGGAGCCGAGGACGGCCTCAGAACCCAAACGGCAGTCGTCATTCGTGCCGACATTTGCCACTACATGCAGCCGGTTGCACCCAGTGAGCTCGATAGCCGCCGGCAGGGCCTCCTCCACATCACGGATGAGACCTCCCTGCAAACATATCGGATGCACACTGGAATTCTTTCCCGCCTTGCCTGAGTGGCATCATTACCCGACTAATATTTGAGCTCCCAATGAGTAGCATACCCACCCTCTGTACTGGTCCAGACTGGCGAAACAGGAGAGGCATCCCATGCTGGTTCAGAGTTATCATCAACACTGGGTAGCACCTCGTACCTTTTACTAAGACGTAGGGAGCCAGCAGCACGGCCTGCTCCATCTTTCGCCTTCCGCCCAAGGACACGCGAACCAACCAATGTGTGCCAACCACTCTGGAGTGAGGACGGACCGGTCAGATGCGCAGCGACGTCCGGGTCACCAGGGCAGTCCAGTGGCACCAAATGTGTCGCATGTCTCGTCACTGGCGCCCCGACATCACCACAGCTTCGAGCATTAGCTAGAAGCTTGTCGACGGTAGCCAACGCAGCTTGCAGCTGTTTACGGACAGCAGCCAACTCTCCTTGTGTCCGCTCACAACAACCACAGTCCCTAGTCATTTCGTACTGTGTATAAAATAGATATAAGGTCTCAAATGGCGCTGCTGCGTTTGAAAATATACCGTAGGAGAATAAAGTAACACTAGAAGTGGCTGTGCACGTTGCTCACTGTACTCTGAGACGGCAAGCTATGAAACAGAAATAAATTTCTCTACTGTACTTTGATGTTTTTACAGATACTTCTTATTAGAAATCCTGTTTGCCGAAAAGTTACTGCACGAGATGAATATTGAAACTAGAATGCACTGATCTAAACTGTATGCTGTCTAGTAGCACAAAATTATAACTTATTGGCGTAACGGGAGTTTCTGGCGACGGGAGAATTTACACTACCAAGTCGCCCTACACAAGGATATTCACAAGACTTATGCAAGAACAAAAACTACGATTAATTTTCTAACCACTAGTGTACACGCCAAAATACACACGTGCAGTTCAGTTCTTTGTAGAAGCACGTGAATCAGAAACAAAATCAAATGAAATTATAATGAAATCCAGACCTGTAGCTGCTTACAGGCGCTGATAAATGTCATCGGGGACAGTTGGAAAATGTGTGCCAAGCCGGGAATCCGGGACCTCCTGCTTAAATGGCAGACGCTCTATCCGACTGTGCCACCGAGGACACAGATGATAGTGCGACAGCAAGGACTTATCTCTGGCACGCTCCCCGTGAGACGCACGCTTTTCAACTCTCTGTCCACACACTACATATGTAGTGTCCCTGCCCACCATACTCATTACTTGCTGCAGTCAATCTACCGATTCCCGACATCATTAACTTTAATAAGCGATACCAATTCTGGGACCTTATCATGGGTGCTCCTGCAGTTTACAAATATCATATTAACCTTTTGCGTTCCTGATATGCGAGGATGAACTCACACTGAGAATAAAATGATCGATCATTCTTCGGTTTCTGCAGGCAATTCATCACTGAATGCAAGAGAAGAGGCGGGAGAGGTTCCTCTGTCCTAAAAAAAAACATATAAAATAACAAGAAAATAAGACATGTATTCCGCAGCAGTCTCCCGTGTGTAGTGCACGCTGGACCTATTCACGGGTACCGTACAATTCTTGATCCGACAGCATGGTATATAGAATAATTTTTTTAAATTTTTCATAGCCATGAAACTGTTATTTGAACCCCTCGTTGTGCAACAACATTATTGTGTTACAGTCTGAAACTCGTATTAATTAAGGCATCTGCATCTTTGAGTGTCCATTAATAAAAGCATCTGCATCTTTGAGTGTCCATTCAGGAGTACTGAATTTCGGACATGTCCGAAAGAACAGTTACCACCTCCATATAGATAAGGCTTACCGGTCAGTGGTCTTCTTCAGTGCGGAGGCACTTACATTGCTCAAACTCTTACGGGAATCGGTAAATTGACTGCTGCGAGTAATGAATTGAAACGCGTACGTTTCATATGTATTCATTACCAGCGATGGCGAGGCATGACAGAATCTCTGACCAGAGAGTTATTTATCGTTGCTAGTCTGCGCTTGACCGCACGAGAGTTCAGTAGTGTGTGTGGAGTGGGCAGAGAGAGTAGTTCAGTTGCGCGTTGCACTCTGTCGGCAGTAGTAGTCTGGTGCAGTTGCGTGTAGCGAGTGGACGGTTGTACTGAGCGGCCGTCGGCATGCGTCGTCGGCGTGCTGTCCTTGCATCTCTGGTCACGATTCAGGACGAGGTATATTGTTATTGAAGGTAATGAAGCAGCGTTAATTGTAATTAATTTGTTCAAGAATTGCCCCCAATAATAATTTTCTTATAAAGTAACTGTTTTAAAGAAAAAGATTCATTTCAAGTTAAATAATACTTCCTATGCATTCCCTCCAAGAATCAAAATTAAATATGGGCCAGCATTGCACGGAGCTGCGCCGAAAAATAAGAGCAGATATAGATGCAGTTTTACTGAGGTAAGAATTTATCAAGTTTAATTATTTCACAGGGCCGAAGGTCAGCGCTGCTGCCCTTATAAAATTTATCAGGTTTAATAATTTCTGTTGAGATCTTACACATTCAGTTTATAGTTCATTATTTAATTAATATAGTGTGGTTTTACGATCAATCTTCAGTCCTTAATTTTGTGGGGACTTTACATTTGGGCCATTATTATTCTTTAATTTTGCAAGGAGGTTACGCTTGGCTCATTCTTAATTATTCAGTTTTGTGGGAAGACAACATTTGGCTCATTATCATTGTCTCATATTTTGCGGGGAGGTTACACTTCCACATTTATTGACTTTTAAGATTTTTGTGCGGGGAGGTTACACTTGGCGACATCCGGACCAGGATCGTATTTCTTTGAGAATATTCTGAGAAGTAGTCAGATATCTGCTCTTATTTACTTAATATAATTAGCATTTGGCGCAACGCTTTTACTAATTTTGTGACTTTCTTCCACAGATCATCGGCAATTCGTTGCTCTTTGTTGTATTTGTATTTGTTGGATTTTCCATTATCTTTGTCTCATTTGTGAATAATTGTGACTAGTGTAAAAATGCCGCGAAAGGCTGTTAATAGTGCATCGCGAGGTATAGTGAGTGAAATAACCGACTTAAACAACTTGACCGATAGTAATTGTGACACACAATGTAATGATGACAACCCTCCATTTAGTGACTATCAGTGTGTAGTACCGATCACCAATGTTGATTTTGATCCTAGTGATGAACAGACAAATTCAATTGTGTCCTCTGTTAATTTAATGACAATTGATGACGCGGGACGTTCTGTTGCAATGAGCGCTGCCCAGCTTGACACACCCGATTTGCAGGATTTACGTGACGAACAGACAAATTTTTCTAATGAAAATGAACAGTGTAATCAGAGTACGACAGATTCATTTGATCCCGGTGTAGCGACTAACAGTGCACATCCGATTAGCAAACCTTTTCAAGAATCACAGAATATCCAAATGGATACACAAAACGTGACAGTGGTAGGTACACCATCAAACAGCACAGAAAATAGAGCCGTTAATTTTAGCTGGGATCAGGTTATGGCATTTTTACGACAAATGAATGAAATTTTCAAACAACAGAATGAAAGAGTAGACAACCATTATAAACAACTAATTAAAGAACAAGACGACTGTTTCAAAAAACTTAGGGAACATAACAAACAATTTAATGAAAGTTGCAAACAGTCGCATGAAAAACACGACAACCTTAACGAACAGAACAAACAACCTAATGAACAAATTACAGCCGTTACCGTGCAACGTCATGACACTAAAGTTCAACTACGTGAGGATACTAAGGCTTGTGCTAGTAACAGTAGTGAAGAAGTTGGAACTGTTGCACAAGAATTAAGTAGTACACGTGTAGGCACAACAGAATCACTTAAAGATGAAATTAATGCAGTCACTGAACAATGTCCTAAAAACGCGGTACAGATACGCGACGAGTTTAATTTAGAGTCACCAGAAGTTTCACACACTCTGAATACGGAAGTCGATAATAAATGTGAACAACAGAACAACCAAATTGACGAAAGTATTAAAGTAGCAGAAATGAAAATTATTTCAGTTAATAACACGTTACAGAATACGACACGTTGCGAACATTTCTCACAATCACACAGCCAGTGTAATTTGGATAATTTACAGAGACTATGCGACTTAAAATCCGAAAAGCTACGCGACTTAAAATCTGAAAAACTACGGGACTTAAAATCCGAAATGACACAGATAAACAGATTATCACACAAACCCGAACGTGTTCTCAAATTCAGAGACGAGAACGTAGATTACGAGCAATTTTGTCCGTAAGAAAGTCAAAAGAATTTAATAATGACAGAGCACAGATACACGCTTTGAACTGGATACGTCGATTTATTATTGTACTTTCACCGCCATTGCGTGTTTTGCAGAAATTAGCTTTGGACTGGATACAACAATTTGCTTCTGAATTTTTACCGCCATTGCCTGTAACGCAAAAGCTGAAATGCATTTGCAGCGCGTAATTGGCCTCAGGGGATTCATTACGCTTTAATGAATATGTTCCGTAGCGTGCATAGGGCCCCGAGCTGTAGTAGTGCTGTTTCATCTTTAGTTTTCTGCACTGCTGCCTTTTCTTCTACTATCCTTTATATCTATCAAAACAGCTCTTTAACTATTGCTCTTCTTAGAATTAAGAACAGTGACTAATGAAAATCTGATACGACAAGTTTTACTGAAAGTGACATTTATCATTAGACGCTCCAGAAATGATAACCGCGAGAACTTTAATAACAGATAAAATTGTAATCATCAGTATGTGTAAAATTATCAGCAACAGCAAACGCATTTTTTTGTAACAACAGAGGTTTTTCTCCGCAGTAGCAACAAAACCAGCCGGTTAGCATACCTAAGCAACAATGTAATGCGCAAGGTCAATCAAGCTTTCACGTTTCGCCGCGTGCACGTATAGTCTCAGCTACAACAAATAGTAACGCACGGCAGCAAAGAAATAACTACGTACAGAAAAACATGCGCCGTATAGAAATGACTATCACGACAGACGTAAAATTAATGAGCACAATTTTCAGCGTACGTATAATGACAGTCGGTCTTATCAGCAGCAACAACATCAGCAACAACACATTATCATGAATGAACCAGACATTAGGTATCATCCAGAACGTAATACGTCGGGAAGAAATAACAGAACAGTTCAAATAGTCGAAATGCCACAGCATCCTCCTGAAAATAATGACACGTCAGATGGAATTTGATTAAATACAGTACAGGTTGCATATTCCAGTAACGCAAGCAATACTTTTGACACGCAGAATCTTGTTCACGAGAATGTTATTTGAAACATGCTTTGTTGAATGCACCACTTTTATCGCACCCAGATCTTACCAGAAATTTTTCCATTGCCACCGACAGTTCTAACACCGCTTTAGGCGTACATATTTTTCAGGAAATTGAAGAAGATGGTTCTACAGTAATTAAAAACATCGCATTTGCAAGTCGCATTCTGTCACATGCTGAACGAAATTATTCTGTTACTGAACTTGAAACATTATGTGTTGTTTGGGCTTTTACGAGATTTCGACATTTTCTTTATGGAAGCCATACCACCGTCTACACAGACCACAGAGCGATACAATTTTTACTTTCGGCTAAATTTACACACGACAGATTAAGCAGATGGAAACATTATATACAGGAATTTAATTTTACAATAGTTCACATTCCCAGCACACAAAATGTTGTAGCAGACGCACTATCCCGTTCTCTCAGCAACAATCAGCAAGACATAGCAACCAACTTCTGCAAAGCAAATTTCAGCGTCATGTACATTTAACAAGTTGCATTTGAAAATTTTATTTCGTCGTCATTACAAGACATAGCACAAGAGCAGAGTAAAGACAACGTGTGGAAAGAGATTAAACACCTTTGGCTAGATAGGAATAATGTTACCATTAGAAACCATTACACTGTACGCAATGACATTCTGTTTCGCCGCTCTCATCCTGACAGCAACAATTGGTTATTATGCATTCCTGTTGAACTTGTTAACAAATTAATCTGGTATACTCATTTAAGTTATGCACATTACGGAGCCAGAAAATGTTTTCTTATACTGAGACAGAACTGTTATTTTGTCAACATGGAGAAACGTATACGACGAGTTTTAGCGTCATGTAAAATCTGCCAGAAAGCTAAATCAGATACGACTTCACATATTTCTCCATTACATCCCATTGTACCTGTTAAATTAGGACACATGGCCGCTGTAGACATTTTTGGTCCGATTCCCAGAACTAATAGAGGATTTTGCCACATCTTTGTCGCTGTTGAACTTACTTCAAAATTTGTTACCTTCACTCCATTACGCAAAGCTACTGCTAAAACCGTTTCGAAAGCATTTGTAAAACATTTTCTATTTCATGTAGGGCATGTGTTTAAAGTATTTTCTAACAATGGATCACAGTTTCGATTTTCTATATGGACACGTATGTTACGAGATAGAAACATTTCTCCGATCTATGTATCCAGGTACCATGCTTTTTCGAACCCTTGTGAACGATTAATGAAAGAAATTGGTAAACTGTGTAGAAGATACTGCCATAAAAGCATATTGGTTGGGACACACACATACTCTCATTCCAAGATGTAATTAATGCCATACCAAATGAATCCACTACGCTATCTCCGTCTGTTATACTGAAAAATGTTGAACCACATAACAAAATTAAAGAATTAGTAAACTTTACTACATCTCGTCGACTACGACACCATGAAATAATTGACATTGCGCTGAACAACATCAAACGTGCCGCAGAGCGCCGGAGAAGACAGCAAAAACAGGTTTGTACACGCCGTGACTTCCACATTGGACAGAAGATATTAGTACGAACACACTATTTATCCAACAAAGTAAAAGGTAGGTCCAGTAAATTTGAACTTCTATACGCAGGTCCATATCGGATTCGCAGCATTCCTCACCCTAATGTTGTACACGTCGAAACTTTGAGAACCAGAAAATCGAAAGGAAACCATCACGTGTCGAATGTCAAACCTTTTATTGAATGAAGATACTTTATGATTTATCACACTGTAAAGCCATTTCCTAATTTGTTATGACCACTTATGCAATTATATTCACATGAACACCTACTGATGATTGTCGTATTTTTTCTTGGCAAGTGCCCAGCAAGATAAGGTTAGCAGGTCGCTTTTCTTGTCGTTATACACCCTAGATCGTGCATATTTTCATTTTTTTTATGTATGTACGATTGTTTTCATGTTTTGTTTGTATGCACTGTGAAATAGTTAAGATATAACACACACCAGTTGACTTGGACATTTTTGCCCTATGATATCTCAACAACATGACTGTTTTACATTTTTTGCTGCTGCTTTGTGATGTTCTGTGGACATTTTTGCATCTGAACACTGTCTATGTTTTTTGACATATTACGTTTTCTGTCATGCTATGCTGTATGCTCAATTATGTTACATAAACCAGTTTTTATATAATGGGTATATGAATTAAATGCAAGACATTAATCTTTGTTCATCATTTTCAGAAAGAAATAACGTGTAAACGAAATAAATCAAACAGAAATGGGAATTTCACCTTCAGAATGAACAAAAGAGAATGCAATACTTCGTGATGAAGAGTAAATGGATGAGAATTAACAAGCATTAACAAGAATATACTATACACATCGTAGAATAGCAGTCTTAACTAATTTTTTCTTTCAGAATACGAAGCGATTGATGCAGGCTGTCAGACAGAACTACACATCTTAGTTTTAGTGATGAAATATGATAGAAATAAGGAATAGTTATATAATGAATAATGAAATGATTTTTGCAGATGATAATGAATGCTGATGAATAATGATGAAGAATATACTAGTATGGATAATGAAGTTTCTCTTTACAGGTGATGATAATAATGGAGTTATGATAATATGGATAATGAAGTGATGAATAATGATGAAGAATATGCTACTATGAATAATGAAGTTTTTCTTTACAGGTGATGATGATAATGGAGTTATGATAATATGGATAATGAAGTGACGGATAGTGAAGTTTTTTCTTTACAGATGAGGATAATGTTGAAGTTATGTATTTATGCTATGTAATTATTTAAGTATTTGTTGTAGTTCGTTTTGACAGTAGGTATTATATTGCCTAGTATGATTACTGAAGGTTTTGGAAGGGACAGCTATGGAACACAATTTTATACACATTTCATTACCTATTAATTCGAAGTTCACTACTTTTCAGCATAAAATGCGTTTCTTCTTTCTGTTTAATAATCCATTTGTGTATATTTTGCAGGAGAAATTATTTATGAAATTAATGTGCTATAAGCAGGTGTTCATTAAGTCTATGTCATTTATGAAGGTGATTACATATACTCTACTTGTTTCATAATCTTGCTATAGCTGACTCATGACGAAGGACGTTACACATTTTCATTTACAGCAACAACCCAAAAGCAATTTTTTTTCTTTCCTCTGTAATTACCCAACGCAATGCATTGCGAACACACAAAAAAAGGGAAAGTATTACCAGTCCCAAATAATGCTACCAATTTAAAAGAGTTATGAGTAATACTAAATGATGTTTTCCAACCACAGACTTTGAGTAATGGTTACAGTATAATAATAATGCTTTGTAACTGGGAAATGAATGCTACTGATTACTGTATTGAGATGACCAATGATTAATTATGAACATTATTCTGTAATACTATGTTATTGACTACCTCCTGTTCTATGCTTTGTAACTGGGAAATGAATGCTACTGATTGCTGTATTGAGATGACCAATGATTAATTATGAACATTATTCTGTAATACTATGTTATTGACTACCTCCTGTTCTATGCTTTGTAACTGGGAAATGAATGCTACTGATTACTGTATTGAGATGACTAATGATTAATTATGAACTTTATTCTGTAATGCTATGTTATTGACTACCTCCTGTTTTATGTAATGACTTCTGATGATTTGTAATTAGGGAATGTGTGCCAATGTTCTCTGTAAAACACCATATGAATATTATTATGTAATGACTTCTGATGATTTGTAATTAGGAAATGAGTGCCAATGTTCTCTGTAAAACACCATATGAATATTATTATGTAATGACTTCTGATGATTTGTAATTAGGAAAGGAGTGCCAATGTTCTCTGTAAAACACCATTTGAATATTATTATGTAATGACTTCTGATGATTTGTAATTAGGAAATGAGTGCCAATGTTTTCTGTAAAACACCACACGAATATAATTATGTATTGAGGAGGAGGAGGAGGAGAATAGTGTTTAACGTCCCATCGACAACGAGGTCATTAGAGACGGAGCGCAAGCTCGGGTGAGGGAAGGATGGGGAAGAAAATCGGCAGTGCCCTTTCAAAGGAACCATCCCGGCATTTGCCTGAAGCGATTTAGGGAAATCACGGAAAACCTAAATCAGGATGGCAGGGGACGGGATTGAACCGTCGTCCTCCCGAATGCGAGTCGAGTGTGCTAACCACTGCGCCACCTTGCTCGGTTATGTAATGACTTCTGATGATTTGTAATTAGGCAATGAGTGCCAATGTTCTCTGTAAAGCAATTTATGAATATTATTCTGTAATACTACATACATGGTACAGAAATGTTCAATAACTGGGCAATGAATGCCGCAAACTACTAATGTAATTCTCAGTGAAGACTAGTATGTGACTTAATGTCCTTCACCTTCTGACCTAACTACCTTGAATTACTGCAATATCCGTTTGTCCTGTATATCCTCTTGATCATGGAGCACTATATTTGGGTTTTGCACTAATTCTACGTTGGTGTACCTTACAAGAACGTGGTTTTAACACGACATGCTGTCCACCACCGTAAGCGATGGAGACGTTATTATGGTCCCACTGTTTGGTGTACCTAATGTACTAGCAAAATGATGACATGGAATATTATTACGACATTTCAGTGTCTTGGCTACACTGATTAATACTTCTGGGAAAAGAACTTCAGATTTGTTTCACTTGGTGTTGTGCTCCAGTAGAAAGATATGGACTTTCAGTGCAGCTGCATGCAACCTAAAGTGCTACAACCATGATGCAATCCTTTCCTTTTCTATCCTAATTCTTGTAACATAGTGAAAATCATTTTTTTGCTAATATGATTTATATTCATGACCAATACATTTTTTTGATTTGCTGATATTTTCTGAATTATAGTGTGTGTGCACTTTTGTCATTTTTCTAACATGATTTCTACTCATTGTATGTACATTTTTTTTTGATTTGCTGATATGTTCACTACTTCAGTACATGTGCACTTATGTCATTTGTCAATGAGATATGTACTCATTATGTCTATTTGTTGTGAAAACTCTGAAGAATTTTTCAATGCATGTGCACTTATGTCATTTGTTAATATGTTTTGTACTCACATTTTGTTATTGCCTAATATGTTTTGTACTCGGTGCATGTGCACCGTATTTACTTCGTGTTCTACATCTGTATATTCTCTGTTTGTAAAGTTAATAAGTTAAGAAAAAAATTGTTGCTCATGGAAAGTCCAAATGACTCACCATCGCTGCCAAATTTTTGCCCCCCCCCAGTGGAGGGTTATGAAACGCGTACGTTTCATATGTATTCATTACCAGCGATGGCGAGGCATGACAGAATCTCTGACCAGAGAGTTATTTATCGTTGCTAGTCTGCGCTTGACCGCACGAGAATTCAGTGGTGTGTGTGGAGTGGGCAGAGAGAGTAGTTCAGTTGCGCGTTGCACTCTGTCGGCAGTAGTAGTCTGGTGCAGTTGCGTGTAGCGAGTGGACGGTTGTACTGAGCGGTCGTCGGCATGCGTCGTCGGCGTGCTGTCCTTGCATCTCTGGTCACGATTCAGGACGAGGTATATTGTTATTGAAGGTAATGAAGCAGCGTTAATTGTAATTAATTTGTTCAAGAATTGCCCCCAATAATAATTTTCTTTTACAGTAACTGTTTTAAAGAAAAAGATTCATTTCAAGTTAAATAATACTTCCTATGCATTCCCTCCAAGAATCAAAATTAAATATGGGCCAGCATTGCACGGAGCTGTGCCGAAAAATAAGAGCAGATATAGATGCAGTTTTACTGAGGTAAGAATTTATCAGGTTTAATTATTTCACATGGCCAAAGGTCAGCGCTGCTGCCCTTATAAAATTTATCAGGTTTAATAATTTCTGTTGAGATCTTACACATTCAGTTTATAGTTCATTATTTAATTAATATAGTGTGGTTTTACGATCAATCTTCATTCCTTAATTGTGTGGGGACTTTACATTTGGGCCATTATTATTCTTTAATTTTGCAAGGAGGTTACGCTTGGTTCATTCTTAATTATTCAGTTTTGTGGGAAGACAACATTTGGCTCATTATCATTGTCTTATATTTTGCGGGGAGGTTACGGAATATAGTCGGCAGGGGCACTAAAAATGTATTGTCAGGACATTAAGTTGGAACCAAGGGTCTCACGGGGAGCGTGGCAGAGATAAGCCCCTGTAGTCGCACTATCGGCGTGTCCGTGATGGCTCAGTCGGAGAGAATACGACTGCCGGCAACTGACAGATGTGGGGAGTGTGCCCTCATAGACAACTTGCAACACAGATGTATCTGGAGAGAAAATAAATTGGTCTGGGAATGGTGCAGAACGAACCTTGCCTCTAGCTGCAGGACTGCTAGACAGACAATCTCCATCACATCGGTGTTGCAACATGATGGCACTTACTACCCCATCACGAAGAAAAATATATGGACATGGCTGACAGGACATACTCTGCATTACCTAATTCAAGCCGAAGATGCGCCATCTTACCAGGGCTACAGAGTATATCTAGCCACACAAGTACAACTGCTGACGCAGGATGACAAATACAGACAAAAGTTCGCGAACTATATACCAGCATTGAGAATAACGACATTATGAACGACAAAGACGATGAAAATAAAACGAACAAGGAACGACGAAGTAGGTGTATGCACTGCGTCCGACTGTTAATAACGTTGATGGCAGTGTCTTTTTTTTTTTTTTTTTTTTCGCGTTCATATACTCCACATCACAACCAGTGTGTGGCGTCCGGCAATTGGGCACTCAGTGCTAAGAGAAGACAACTGCCGACATAGAAGATCACATACAAATGGGGAAAAAGAAACGAGACCAAGCTATATGCTTGGGGTAGACCATAATAGGCAACCCTCGAGAAGACGAGCGTTGAGTGCCGTCAATAAGCCGAGATATCTCACGCCAAGAATATTGGAAATAAAAAATGTAAAAAAACTTATTTTTGTGTATTAAAAAGTTAGAAAAGCAAAAAAAAACAACAAAATAAGATAAAAACAAAAGTTTTGGAGCGAAGAGTCACCGACAGGAATGAAACGTTTCCTTTGCTGCAGAAGCAACGCACCTTGAAATTTCCACTGCAGTGACAACATTGTTTCTTTTCTTGATGCAGAAGAAGCATCCTTTGTATTAAACGTTCTTTTAACGGCTTAGAAGCTAGGCCGAGAAGACAGAAATTGGCGAGCGTAAAGATGGGTTGAAGGGGAGGAAGGAGACCCCCCCCCCCCAAAAAAAAGTCGGAAAGAGCGTCTGCCATGTAAGCTGCTGGTCCCATGTTCGAGTCCCGGTCTTGGCACACATTTTTCAACTGTCCCCGTTGACATTTATCAACGCGTGTAAGCAGCTACAGGTCTGGATTTCATTACAATTTCATTCTTCGAGAGCTGCAGGATCACCAATGGTATCTGTACAGGTACCAGCTTCATATAAAAAAACAAAGACTAAATTAATTTACAGTTTACCAGACAAGTGCTACTGCTGCTGCTCTGCTGGGCGTCCTCTCGGCTCAGCGGCTGTCTCAACACTGATAGTTTGCTACACTCGATAGAATTTTGCAGGATGTGCATGTTAGTGGCGTACTACATTATGCACATCAGATTGCGCTCGACACACATTACAGTGATTTGAAGGGAAGCAATGGATGGTCGCATAATTTCAAACAGTGCTACAGAACTGGAAGACGTAAAATAACTAAATTTCAAACTAAGCATCAACTTGACGGTGCACAGCGAACTACGGAATCGGGTCGAAAATTGGCTGATGTTTATTACTTATCTCATCGTTCAGTATGGAATTGGTTTTCAACGACGACCAATCGGTATTTGAACAGGAAATGCATACGTAAGGAACCCTGGAAATTAGAGGTACCAAGAGAATTCTATCAAGCTTAATTAACACCAGCGCCTTAGCGGATTAATAAACGAGTACAATTACGCCGATTGCAAATCTCGGTGGTATATTGACGGTAGAGTTATTTATTGCGCTGTGAGAAGATGAAGACGCTTTGCCTCATACTATCGTTTCTCGTGTGTGTGATCTTGCAAGAGCAGTGGTGAATGCTTACGTCACAGAAAGCAAAAGAGGGAACCTGGGCGTAAGAGAACTACATCTATGGTATGAATGCTGCTTTCGGCCAATAGCTGGTCAAAATTACTTGCTTTTGCTTGACTTCTGGTCTGCATATAAATACGATACTTCTTTAGAGCAAACAATTTCTCCTGAGAAGTGTGCGAGGTTGGAGTTCGTAGTAGCTGGAACTTCTGGACAAATTGAACCTCTGGATGTCTGTTTCTTTCGAGCCTATAAAACATATTACCGCTACGCCTTAAAAGATAGCCAATTTCACGATACGGTCCACGACACACTGTTTCGCATTCATTTTGATGCTGTCACATTCCATCAATTTCATCACCCCATTTCACCAACATGATTCTGCATGCATCCTTTAGGAGTGGATACCTGGCTGAACATCGTGCACTGTTTTTGACCCCCCAGGAATGTGTGAACCTTCGTGATCACTGTGGTGCGCCATTTTTCATTCGATGTTCATGGTGCAAGTTAATGGCGTGTTCTGAACACTTCTTTAACGTCGACGATTTCTGTTTAATGAAGTGCAGCTCATACATACCACAGAAGGTCGTTCTCTGCAACTCCCGAACACTCATTTTCTGTCGCCCTCCTGATCCACATTGTGAGTCATTAGCAGGTAATATTTTTCCTGTCAACAAAGCACTTGCAAATGAGCCTTACTAAAAACTGACCTCGCACTCAAGGTGTTCCTTGTGAGCAGCTGTCCTTAACCTCGCTAGCTTGCTCACAATCATCGGCGGAAGCTCCATTCTCTGCAATGTGATCTCTCCGATTTCCTCGGCAAGGTATATGAACAGGGTACTTTTGTATGTTGTGTCCACTTGATGCACAATGTTCCGATGACCGACACACACGGCTTCTTCAGCTGCTGCAGGTTGTGTTGTTCTGCGTACTCGCTGGCTGAATCCCGACCCAAGACTACGAGGTACTGTAAGTGAGGCACTGATATTCATAGCCGAATTCGACTCCAGGCGCCCCCTGCGCAACATCCTTCGGTGTTCATTTTTGCTCTAGAGGCCGCACTGGTTTTTCGCGAAACACACATTTATCTATCGTTTTCCAGCTCTGGTTGGCGGGGTAGTTGCCGCTCACAGTGGCCTGTTTGAATTGAAAACTTCGTCACAGTGTATAAGGTACTGGGGCATCTTAGTTTTGATAGCCTCCTTTATTAGGTTTTCCGATAAACTAAGCGTTCATACCAATGTAATGGTCACGTATTTTATTTCACGATTATATTTGTAGTGAGCTTGCCGACTACTGATTTATTTGGCTGTTTTAATCAGCTGTGTCGCTGATGTTCCTTACATCTTCTTGGACATAACAAAAGAATACAATTTCTAAGAATTTCCCGGAGATTTGTTGTCATCTCATAGAATCGGGTGTACTGCCGGTGGTCCACGTCTTCCCAACACGATATTTTGACGTCGTAACTCGGCGTCTACTGATGGCGACGCCGAGCTACGACGTCGAAATATCGTGTTGGGAAGACGCAGACCACCGGCAGTACACCCGATTCTACGAGGTGACATATCGAAAGACTCCTACGGAAACAGGGCGTCCAATGTATTTCCCTCCAGTCAACAAATACAGAACGTATCATTTGTAGTTTTAAGACACATCAAGGTCTCCAGCAGCCGGGTTCGTATCCCACTTCACGCAAATGTGCCATGTCGTAACGTGCAGCAGGCTATCTTAATATTAGAGGAGAGGCGTAAGGAACATTACCGACACACTTGAATGAACCAATCAAGCACATCACTTATCACCAAGCACTAGCTCGAATTCAGTCATGAAATGAAATAGAACAAGACGTGTATCGTGGTACGAGCAGTACTATTCAGGGACAGCTTAATCACGGAATTTATTGAAATAATGATCATGATGAACGTAATATACGTGGCAGTCAAATGAAAACGAAACCGGTGCAAAGGAAGTAAGTGAACTGGTCACTATTGTAAAAGTAATTGTCGTAAATGTTAATATATTTATCACACTGTGACTAAGACCGTCAACGCATTGACGGAAAAATATTTAAGGTTACCTACACAACCGTGAGTGTACCCAAAAGTGCACCACTTCGTCCAAAATAAATCGACGTCCACGACTCCGTTTCTTCTGCGCTCAAATACATGGAAATCGCGTGATGAGAGGTGGGGAATGTATGGAGGATGTGTAAGTGCGTAAGGGCGAAGCTTCTGCAGCGTTGTCGAAATAACGTTGGTAGCATATGGACCCACGTGGACACCTCACAATAATTGAAGCGCGGCATCAAGTCCTAACACCCAGGAATATCAACGGACCGCATAATTCTGTTGCACGATAATGCCTGCTGACGTATTGCCAAGGTAGCATCGACAATGCGCCAGAAGTTCCGCTGGCAAGCCCTTACACATTGTCCATTAAGTCTCGATCTCTCCCCATGCGATTTCCGTTATTTAGGAGCCCTGAAGAAAGACATTAGTAACGGCCGATTGGCTTCGGACCCGTTCGTTTAATCATGGTTCTGCAGCCAACTGTCAACATTTTTCCATGCAAGTACTGATCTCTCTGTGTCACAGTGGGATAAATATTTGAACAGTTAAGGCTACTACTTTTTAAACAATACACAGTTTACTTACTTTTTTCCATCTGTCTCGTTGTCATTCACTCCTGTATGAAACAGGTGGATTACAAATCCCTCTCTCAATCATTTATTTAGTGTTGTTTGTGACTCTGCATCTACATCTACATACATACTCCGAAAGCCACCTTGTGGTGCATGGCGGAGAGTATCTTGTACCACTACTAGTCATTTCCTTCCGTTTCACTCGAAAATAGGGCGAGAGAAATCCGGTTGTCTATATGGCTCCATAAGTACTTTAATTTGGCTCATGTTCATACTCCTTACGCCAAATGTGCGTTGCCAGCAGTGGAATCGTTCTGCAGTCGGTTTCAAACGCCAGTTCTCTAAATTTTTTCAATAGTGTTTCTCGAAAAGAAAGTCACCTTCCCACCAGGAATCCCATTTAAGTTCACGAAGCGTCTCCGTAATACTCGCCTGTTGATCGAGCCTACCGGTACGAACTCTTGTGGCTCGTCCCTAAATTGCTTCGATGTCTTATTTTAATCCGATGTGGTGGGGATCCCAGATACTCGAGCAGCACTCAACAATGGATTGCACTAGTGCTCCATACGCGTTGTTCTTTACAGATGAACCACATTTTCCTAAAATCTCCCAATGAACCGAAGTCGAGCATTCGCCTTGCCTAATACAATCCTCACACGCTCATTCCATTCCATATCGATTCGCAACGATACGCCCAGATATTTAAACGACGTCACAGTGTCAAGGACACTACTAATGCTGTATCTGAACATTATGAGTTTGTTTTCCTACTCATTTTTCTACATACAGAGTTAGGCGTCATTCACTAAAACAAATAGAAATCCGGACTAAGTCACCTTGTATTCTCCTAGAGTCACTCAATGTCGACATCATCCAGTGCATCATAGCGTCATCAGCAAACAGATGCACATTGCTCCTCAGCCTGTCCGTAAGAACATTCCCGTATGCAGACAATAAGAGCGGTCTTGCCACCCTTACCTGTGACATTACTGATCATTACCTTGTCTCTAATCAACACTTGCCATAGGGGACCACAAACTGGATTCTACTGCAATACAGATCCTAGACGCACTCTCATATCTGGGAAGCTAATCCATATACTCGGACCATCGTCAACAGTAGGCAGAGAGCACTGTGTCAAACGATTTTCGGGTGTCTAGGGATATAATAATTGCTTGTTGCTCTTCATCCATTGTTCGCAGCGTACGTGATATAAGAATGAGGATAATTTCTCACGATCGATGCTTTATAAAACCGTGCTGATCTGTCGACAGACGTTTCTCCTTCTCCAGGATATTTATTATATTCGAATCTGGAGTAAGGGTCACACGTCAAATGAAATTAACGAGAGCCACAGAAAAGATTCAATGGAGAGCTGTACGATTAGTCATGGATACGTTTATTCATTAGGATAGTGTCACAGACGTCGTCAATAGATTTCAGAGGGAAACGTTACGATAAAGTCTCGGTGCTTCGCGAATAGCCTTACTTACAAAATCCCGTGAACTCGCTTTAGAGATGGTAGCTACACACATCGTGCTTCCTCCAAAATACGTGTCACACAATGAACGCGACATAAAAATTATAGACAAAGCTATTGATAAATGATCAGACTGGCTTTCAGTTCTCTAGGGCTGCACATACAGTGACAATGGGTACTGCTTTAGATGATTCGAATGAGGAAGAACTGAAATCATTAAAAAGGGCGATAAAAGAAGTTGAACAAAAAAACATTGGTACAAGAAAAGTAAATGCTGAGAAACGTTTGGTGAAAATAGGACTACCTTGACTGAGCGACGGAAGAGGGAACTGCAAAATTTTCAGTGAAATATGAGAACACAGCAGTGGATGTCAATTAGGAATGAAATGAATGGAATGTGCAGGGAAGCTACATGGTGACAATTATTGAGCTATATGAAAAAAAAGTAAATTAGTTACAAACTACGGTGTGCACAAACTTTATTCAACATGTAAGCGTGATTACAGATATTCGGATTTAGGTTACGACATGTTCAATAGGCCTGCCATTATTGGGTTTGATGTGGCGCAGACGCATAGCAGAATTCTGCATTATCGGCTAAGGTGTCGCAACATCGATGCTGTCGATTACCTCATGAATGGTGTTTCCAGCTAAGCAGTGGTTTTGGTGCTATTGCTGTACAACTTGTCTTTAATACTGCTCCACAAAAATAAATCGCACGTATTCAGATCCAGAAAATATGGCGGCCAATCAATGTCCATGCCAGCGGCCTCTGGGTACCGCAGATCCAGAATGAGGTCCCCATAAGCTCCTACAGAACACTCCTGCTTCGAAGGGGTCGAACTCCGTCTTGCATTAACCATGTCTTGTCGAAATCATGGTCACTTTCGATAACTGGGATGAAATCATCTTTCAAAACCTCTACATACCGTTCGGTAGTCTTCGTGCCATCAAGAAATGTTGCGCTGATTATTCTGTTACTGGAAACTGCACACCACACGACCATACGTTGAGAGTGAAGAGACTTCTCGATTGCGAAATGCGGATTCTCAGTCTATTAAGTGTGCCAATTTTGCTTATGGCGAAACCATTCAAATGGCATTGGGCTTCGTCAGTAAACCAAACCATATTCACATCAAAGTCCTCTTCGTCAGTTCTGTGGACGACAGTGTTGGCGAAACACAGCCATTGTTCCACGGCCCTGGAGCTTAATGGCTGATAGGTTTGAATTTTGTATGCGAAGAGATGCAGGTCTTCAATAACAAATTGCCGTAGTGTCTCCCTGCTGATTCCCACCTGTTGTGCAGCTCGTCTGATCGATATACTGGGGCTAGTTTAAAACCCAGCGTGTGTCGTCTCCATGTTTTCAGGCGTTTCCCCCATTTTTGGACGGCCGACGTTGCCAACACAGCCATAACGAACATTACCCGTTCTCTCAAACTTGGGGAACAAATCTTGATTGTTAGCAGGCTTGGGCCGTTTATCTTCAGTTTGCACTCGGTCGCAAACTTCCTTTAAGCCGCAGTTCGGCTCTTACTGCTCGCATAGTAGGCCTTCACAAGCGCCATACGCTCAGGCACGCTGTACCGTGACGTTATCATGTGCAAATGGCCGACAATAACAAGGTGCGTCCACATGCGCATACTAATCCCTATCTTAACCCGCTGGCCACCGCGCAGTTTTAACGTCCTAACGCAAACTGTTCAGAAGTTACGACGATTTTATTTCATTTAGTTCGATAATTGTCACCATGTATATAGAAATGGGCGCAGGAAAATTCTATAGAAATCGAAATGAAAAGGTCGTTGAAAAGACTTGTTCAGCATACAAAAATCGATACATACTCCGCTGAAATTAAATGTAAGTGTTGTTCGCACATGGAGGAGATGCAGAGAGACAGGAACTGTCGATGACATGCCGCGCTCCGGCCGCCCAAGGCAGTAAATGACAGTTGCCCAGAGATTATGGGTCGAAGGTACCCTGACAGCAACACCACCATGTTGAATGATGCTTTTCGTGCAGCCACAGGACGTCGTGTTACGACTCAAACTGTGTGCAATAGGCTGCATGATGCGCAACTTCACTCCCGACGTCCATGGCGAACTCCATTTTTGCAACCCCGACACCATGCAGCGCGGTACAGATGGGCCCCGACAACATGCCGAATGGACCACTCACGATAGGCATTATGTTCTCTTCACCGATGAGTGTGGCATATGCCTTCAAACTGACAATCGTCAGAGACGTGTTTGGAGGCAACTCGGTGAGGCTGAACGCCTTAGACACACTGTCCAGCGAGTGCAGCAAGGTGAAGGTTCCCTGCTGTCTTGGGGCACATTACGTAGGGCCGACGTACGCCGCTGGTGGTCATGGAAGGTACCATGACGGCTGTACGATACGTGAATGCCATCCTCCGACCTATTGTGCAACCATATCGGCGTGGCATTCGTCTTCATGGACGACAATTCGCTCCCCCATCATGCACATCTTGTAAATGACTTCCTTCAGGATAGCGGCATCGGTCGACTAGAGTGGCCAGCATGTTCTATAGTCATGAACCCTATCGAAAATGCCTGGGATAGATTGGAAACAGCTGTTTATGGACGACGTGACGGACCATCCACTCGGAGGGATCTACGCCGAATCGCCGTTGAGGAGTGGGACAATCTGGACCAACAGTGCCATGATCAACTAGTGGATAGTATGCCAAGACGAATACAGGCATGCATCAACGCAAGAGGACGTGCTGTTGGGTATTAGAGGTACCGGTGTGTACAGCAATCTGGACCAGCACCTCTGAAGGTCTCGTTTTATGGTGGAACAACATGTAAGGTTTGATTTCCACGAGCAATAAAAAGTGCGGAAATGATGTTTAGGTTGATCTCTATTCCAATTTTCTATACACATTCCGGAACTCTCGGAACCGAGGTGATGCAAAACTTCTTTTTATGTGAGTAGTAGGGATTAACGAAGTACCAGAGAATAATGTCCATATATAAAATTTTGACAAAAAGTAAGACGAAGTCGCTAGCTGTGTCCTACTCCAGGATCTTTCTAGATACCAAAGTGAGGTTACTGCAATGGCATCACGCTCATTAACAATAATTTGACGCCGTATTTCAATATTCATATGCAAGGTGTTAGGCTTCCACTACTTCAGTATTCAGTAGCCTCCTGTCATGAATACTTTCCTCAAAGTCTTTGTTTCAACTCACAAGTACCCCCTACTCCCTAAACATATACGTTAGACACTACGGGCGTAGGGAAATGAAAAAACAACTACACAGAAAACTACATATTTACATTTCTTCAAAACATTGCTAAATATCTGAATCTCATCGGGCTAGAAAACTTCCACAGATTAAAACAGTGTTGCGAAATGTCTTTCGAACAGAGAAGGTATCCGTTCGCCATGTGAGCTATCTACTCGTAAACAGGCATGTGTTGGTAATCCACAACTACCATCTGACAATACCTCTTTACCATCATACAGATTCGTTCGAGTCTCTTTTAGTCTGGTAGTGGAGTAGCCGGTCATAAAATTAATATTTGTAGGTTGAGATCTACTGCCAAACCAAAAGTGAAAAAAAAAAAAACTGCACTGATGAGCTCAATGAAAAATCAGCGTCCTCCACAAAGTAATAATTAAATTCGCGTTTCAGTAAACGTATAGCGAATTCAGGTCAGATTACCATGTTTTCTGTCTTAAGACTGGCATTTTGGGCAAACAGGTCCTTAAATTGCCGTGGCACAAGCTAGTATAATGTTTTACGAACAGACTTACATGCCTATTAAAGAAACGCTGGTCCTTTTCACTATTACACCACAGGGTAAACATACTACTCCTCTGTTCTTAAGATTGCGACATTGTTGCCTAAAAATTGTATTGTTAACTCAGTCGACTCAGTGAAATTTCAGGTCTCCGTAAATTTCATTAAGATTTTCGCTCATGTTTTAACGTATTGTGTATACACCACGGCAGATAACAATACAAGATTCTCGTTATGTATCCCGGAGTATGTCTGTGAACTGAAGTGCGAGCAGGGAAGTGGCTTCCCGAAAGAAAGCAACACTTGCCGTAGAGAAACACACAGAATCTGCTTCCTGTCTAACACTGTAGAGCAATATGCGGTGATGTACGAATATTCTGACTGTGTGGGTGGCAGAAATGATTAAAATTATCTTGTGGGTGTTGCAGCTCTTACTTTTTTCCGTGCCTCCCAAGAAAACTTGCAGCGAAATGCCGCCCGAAGCAAAACATCGTTTGATTACAGAATGAAATTTTCACTCTGCAGTGGAGTGTGCGCTGATATGAAACTTCCTGACAGATTAAAACTGTGTGCCGGGCCGAGAGTCGAACTCAGGACCATTGCCTTACGCGGGCAAGTGCTCGACCAACTAAGCTACCCAAGCACGACTCACGCCCCGTCCTCACAGCTTTACTTCTGCCTGTACCTCGTCTCCTACCCTCCAAACTTTACAGAAGCTCTCCTGCTAACCCTGCAGAGCTAGCACTCCTGAGAGAAAGGATATTGCGGA